>NC_087172.1:4152500-4187500 GCF_035594125.1 Scylla paramamosain | reverse complement strand
AAAAAAAAAAAAATCTAAAGCAAGCAACAGAAAAAGTCAGTGTTGGATTTGTGAAAGGCACAAAAAAACATCAGAATGACGTAACAAAACAAAATAAAACTCGAGTCAGTAACAAATACGAGTAATGGACCGGCAGAATGGAATTTAAACTGACGACAAAAAAAATAATGATAAATAAATAAATAAAATAAAATAAAATAAAACGAAAAAAAAAACATGAGAATGGCACGACTAAACTTAACAAAACTCAAGTCACTAATAAATCTTATAAGCGGCAGAAAGAAAAAAAAACATTAAAATACGTAATCAGTAACAAATAATAGAGCAACCAACAAAATCAAACTTAAATAAACAACAAAAACACGAAAAAAAGAAAAAAATTGTGTAACCCACGAAAGCAAAACTCGGCCCACGAAGAAATAAATGAGTAATCCACAGAATTAACCTTAGATAGACAACAGGAGGGATGGAAAGTTAAGAGAGTGGCTGGAGTTGTCGCGACGGTTGGCCAGAGGGAGTACTGAGCCAGACATGACAGGCAGAGATGAGATGGAAAAGTTTGCAGCCGCGACTAGCACAGACTGACGCGCCAAGGGGGAGAGAAAGAGAGAGGGATAGGGAGAGAGAGAGAGAGAGAGAGAGAGAGAGAGAGAGAGAGAGAGAGAGAGAGAGAGAGAGAGAGAGAGAGAGAGAGAGAGAGAGAGAGAGAGGGGGGAGAGAGGGAGAGGGAGGGAGATTTTCTGTAGGAGACATGGCATTAGAATTTTGGTGTGGTGTATTTGTGGGTGAGTGGAGAGAGAGAGAGAGAGAGAGAGAGAGAGAGAGAGAGAGAGAGAGAGAGAGAGAGAGAGAGAGAGAGAGAGAGAGAGAGAGAGAGAGCATACTTGGTGAGACGGAACCGAGTTTTTTTTTGTGGTTTCCTTCCGTCACAATCAATGCCGTACTAAAATATTCTGAGACAAGGACGCGAGGAGGAGGAGGAGAAGAAAGAAAAGGACCTCGATTGTCAGTAGGCATTGGTGAAGGAAAAGGAAACTGTCTTTTGATCCCATTATAGGAAGCCTTGAGACGAGAAGGAAGTACAGGATGATTGAGGTAGAGTAGACACACACACACACACACACACACACACACACACACACATAGCAATAGTTCAGACTTTTTTCTTTACTTTTTTGTGGTTCATATGAAAATTCTTTATCGTTATTTTGACTCTTGTTCATATTAATTAGCGCTTTCATTCACCAAAACATTTATTTGTTAATGTTTTATATGAAGAAATCTGAGAATGTCTATCTGTCTGTCTGTCAGTGAGTGGAATGTTGATTGTTTGGTCTCCTGTGTGTGTGTGTGTGTGTGTGTGTGTGTGTGTGTGTGTGTGTGTGTGTGTGTGTGTAGATGTTGAGGTGCACATGGTGTTAAAAAATACGCACAAGCTCTTTTTCTTTTTCTTTTCATGCGTACACTTAGTCTCAACATCCACCACCACCACCATCACCACCACCACCACCACCACCACCACCTCCTCAGTCACCACCACAACCACCACCACCTGACTCATCACATGTGACCTCAACTAAAGATGCATTGTCGTTTTCTTTATTCATTTGCATTTTCGTTCACTCATCGTTCATTTTCCGTTTGCTTAATTATTATTTTTTTTTTTTTTTTTAAGCAGCAACAAACGTCATTCAGCACCAATAACTCGGAAATTATTCTGACTATTCATTTGATATATTATTATTATTATTATTATTATTATTATTATTATTATTATTATTATTATTATCATTATTATTATTATTATTTATTTATTTATTTTTTTTACCTTCGCCTCGTGCAACGTCAAGTTATGTTTTTTTTTTTTTTTTATCCTACTCAATATTCTTTTTTTTTTTTTTTTTTTTGCGCCTTAAATTTCCCGCCATTTCGTGATTCTTTTTTGTACATTTATCTTCATGACATATTTTCACCATTTTTGCTCACAATGTTTTTTTTTTTTCTCTTGTTACTCATCTCTCATTTAATTCCTTTCCATAACTAAATTTTTTCGCTGCTGTTTTATTATTCATACGTACCTTTACCCACATATTTAAATCTTTTTTTACCGATATGCCACTCACTCTCATCTTTTTGTTCTCAGTTATGTGTTAATATAATTTATCTCTTTACTAATTTCTTCTCTCCTGATCATATATCTTTTTATTTTACTATTGCATGATTTATTCTTTCTTTTACCTCGGATTTTTTGTTTTATCGTCAATATGTTACGAATCTTGACTGCTTTCTAGTCGCGATATTTTTTGTCTGCTTTTTTACTATTTATTCTTTTATTCTTTATCCATTTCTTTTATTTTTCCTCCATAACTGGTTTTTTTTTTTTTTTTTTAGTTTTACCTGATATGTCTTTTTTTCATTACTCACATAAGTCGGCTTTCTCCAGCTTATTATTATTATTTTTTTTTATTCCTATTGTTTTTCCTCCATCTAGCATATATATACATTTTATTTCCTGTTTGAATTTTCATCTTTCCCCAACACATCATTATTATTATTATTTTTTTTTACCTTACCCAACATTTTCTACTTAAATACCAATATATCTAACACTTCCGCCTAGGTACGTAACTTCCTAGGCATCTATATTAATTAACCAACCTTCTATGTCAATTAAGACTGCCCTTTCTTTTACACTTAATATATGCGCGGTTTCTACAAGTGCGCGTGTTCGAGTTATTCAAAGTTTCCTAAAAGTTTTAAAATTAAACTAACTTACCTCAAAGTGTGTTATTTTCAAGTGGTCGATGCTGACTGGCTGGCTGGCTTAGGAGGAGGCAGCGGCTGTGGTGATGGTGGTGGTGGTGGTGGTGGTGGTGGTGGTGGTGGTGGTGGTGGTGGTGGTGGGGGTGGTGGTAGTGGTGGTGGTGTTATTATTGGGGTGTTTGAAGGAATGCAATGCTGAAGTGTGAAGTTTGTGGTGGTGGAGGTGATAGTGGTGATGGTGGTAGTTTAAGTCGTGTTTTTTGTAATGGTGGAGGTGGAGGTCTTGGTAATGGTGGTGATGGTGGTGATGGTCGTGGTGATGTTGGTTGTCAGCACTGGTAGATGACGAATAACAAGTAATAATAACAAAGGGAGTAACAGTAACAACAGTAATAATAATAATAATAAATAATAATAATAATAATAATAATAATAATAATAATAATAATAATAATAATAACTGATGACTAGAAACCACCACACGCTCTCTACTTGTATATATTTTGGTTCAGTCTGGTTTCTAAATCACTGTTTACTCCTTCGATCTAACTGGTGTATCAGTTTTGTTGTTCTCTTCCATTTTTTTCCTCTCTCTATCTCTTTCCTTCTCTTTATATGTATAGTCTTATTTTTGCCGTTCTATTGTATTTCCAAGAGTTTCCTTTAAGTTCTATTCAGTTCATATTTTTCTATCTTTACTCTTTCCTTCCTTTCCAAAGTTCACCAGAAGTTAACTCTTCTTAAAACCAACGCTGTTATTCTTCCAACAAGTTTATGTTCACTAAATTATAACAACAAAGAGGCAGAGGGGAGGGAGAGGGGAGGAGAGGAGGGAGGGCGATGCAGGAGGCGGGATGAGGAAGGAGGAAGAGGAAGAGAAGGAGGAGAAGGAGAAGGATGGGAAGCTGGCGTGGCTGGGAGGGAGGGGAGCAGGGAGCGCGTATGGCCCTTATGTCCTGCATCGACGGCGGCGTGGGGGTGAGTGCCGAGGCGGGTGAACACGCGGGCTTTATATACGCTCGGAGTGAGTTGAACATGCGTAAAGGCGCCCCATCCTTCTAGCTAAATGCCGCTGTATCTTTCTTGTACGTTTTTTTGGTCTTTGCTGTATTTTTTTTTCAGTTTATTTTATTTATTTATTTTATTTATTTATTTATTTATTTATTTTATTATTATTTTTTTTTTTTGGGGGGGCAGTTTTTATTTGTTGTTTAATTTGTCAGATGATGTAGACTGACTGATTACTTTGTACTTTTTTTTTTTTGTCTTCATGAACGACAGTAGTATCACCAGTAGCAGCAGTAGTAGTGGTGGTGGTAGTGGTGGTGGTGGTGGTGGAAGTACGCTCTTACGTTACGCTCATCGTATTATTACTTTGGTTAGAGTGGTTCTCATTAATTAGTCTTTTAATATAATATGTTATCTCTCTCTCTCTCTCTCTCTCTCTCTCTCTCTCTCTCTCTCTCTCTCTCTCTCTCTCTCTCTCTCTCTCTCTCTCTCTCTCTCTCTCTCTCTCTCTCTCTCTCTCTCTCTCTCTCTCTCTCTCTCTCTCTCTCTCTCTTTGTTAACTGTATTCATCAACATTATTCTACACACACACACACACACACACACACACACACACACACACACACACACACACACACACACACACACACACACACACACACACACACACACACACACACACACACACACACACACACACACACACACACACACACACACACACACACACACACACACACACACACACACACACACACACACACACACACACACACACACACACACACACACACACACACACACACACACACACACACAGAGAGAGAGAGAGAGAGAGAGAGAGAGAGAGAGAGAGAGAGAGAGAGAGAGAGAGATTATAAAACACGCATAAAAAATAAAGTAAGTGAATAGATAAAATATAAATAAATAAATAAACTAAGGCTAACGTGTGATGCGCCAGCTGCGGACACCAGTTGTTGTTATTGGTGGTGGCGGTGGTGGTGGTGGCGGTGGTGGAGATGCAGCAAGAAGGCGATGACTAAATACCGTATTTATTGGTGATGACAGCAGGGTGAGTGTGGTGATTGTGATGATGCAGTGGCGTCATTCTCGTTAATGATGGTGCTTGCTGTGAAGCTAATAGTGGTAGTGATGACAGTAGTGAAGACATGTGGTGGTTCTGGCAGTGCGGTTGTTGTTGATAATGTTGGTAGTGAAGATGATGAAAGTGGCGGTGTTAATAGTTGCAGTGATGGTGGTGGTGGTGGTGGAGGAAGTGATGCGGGTGATGGTAGTGGTGGTGATGGTGATGGTGGTGGTGGTGATGGTGGTGGTGGTGTTGAAGATGATGGTTGTAGTGGTAGTGGTGATTGTGATGGCGGTTAGTGTACGATAGGGCAACTAATTAACTACCCTAAGCTCTCTCTCTCTCTCTCTCTCTCTCTCTCTCTCTCTCTCTCTCTCTCTCTCTCTCTCTCTCTCTCTCTCTCTCTCTCTCTCTCTCTCTCTCTCTCTCTCTCTCGCAGCACGCTGATCATGGAAACAAGGTTCATATCCACTATAAACCTTGAGAAAGAAAATGGATGCAATCTTTGTCTTCATTCCCCCCTCCTTCCTTCGCTTTACTAGTTATCTCTTATCTTCCTTGTTCTTACCTTCTTTCTTGCTTCTTTTATCCACTGTTTATCATTCTTTACTGCTTTCTCTCTCTCTCTCTCTCTCTCTCTCTCTCTCTCTCTCTCTCTCTCTCTCTCTCTCTCTCTCTCTCTCTCTCTCTCTCTCTCTCTCTCTCTCTCTCTCTCTCTTCACTCATTATTTACCTCTCTTCGCCTTGGTTTATAGCACGTACCCTAACCATTGTCTCTTCTAATCCTTTATATGGGACTACAGGTTGGCGTGTGAGGGCTTGGTGTGTTTGTGTGGTGGGAAGATTACTGATGGCACTGATTTTATACGTGGTGGTGGTGGTGGTGGTGGTGGTGGTAGTAGTGGTGGTAAGGTTCCTCCCTCTCTTGTATCTCTACCCTTTCACCTCCATTCAAATAATTCTTCCACCCAAACACACATGGTCAGTATTTGTTTTTGTCCTTCCTTCCTTTCACCAATATTCGCACTTTGATCATTTGACACGCCGCGGCACCACCTGTCACCTGTCATATCATCTCCTACCTCCACTTCTTCCCCTCCTCCTGCCCACACCCACACAAACCCTCACTCTCCTTCATCCACCCTCACCAATGTCCTCTATCACTCATGCAGATCACTATTCATTTACGCAAGCATCACCTGTCACCAGTCATATCACATTTTCACCTCTGTTTCTTCCCCTCCTCTTGTCCACCACACCCACACAAACCGTCACCCTCCCTCGTCCACCCTCACCCATTTCCTCCACCTCTTCCTGCTTTCCCTCTCCTCCATAATGCGTCAGCTTAGCGACATAAAGTAAACCTCTCATGACTGCGTCCCTTCCGGTTTCTGTCTCCATGTCTCATCATCTTTATAGGTATTAAAGGCGCACTTCTTCCGCCCGATTATCCGGTAAAATGAGGGAGCCAGCAGGCCGCCGCGGACAGAAAGACATAACAGGGTCTGATGGCACGACTTAGGGAGGAGAAGGAAGAAGAATAGGAGGAGGAAAAAAAGGAATAAGAGAAGAAAGAGAAAGGAAAGGAGGAAGAGAAGGAGGAAGAGGAGGAGGAGGAGAAGATAAGCGAGCAGCTGGAGAAAGAAGAGGGGATGACGAAATGGAAAAATAAATAAGGTTAAGAAGGTAATGGAGAGAGAGAGAGAGAGAGAGAGAGAGAGAGAGAGAGAGAGAGAGAGAGAGAGAGAGAGAGAGAGAGAGAGAGAGAGAGAGAGAGAGAGAATGTTTATACGAAGAAATCTGACTGTAACACTGAATTAACAAGCAGTCAAGCACGTCTCGGGTTTGTCGAGGGAACCATTTCATTAAAATTCCAGATAGCAAGTTACGAGGCGACGGAACTGATGCAGGGGCGCGACTACCTGCCAGTGCGCGGGACAGAATAGCAGCGCCACCAATCACAGGCAGAAATGGGTGAAAAGGAACCGCAAGTATTGAAGCAAGTTTTCAAGCAGCTCCGGGTTTGAAATATTATGGCATTCCAAAGGCCATGGCGATAAAAGAGTTGCGTGCCTTGAACTTTACGTGTCGCTGGAAAACGGAAATGAAAAATTGGAATGTACGAGTAATGCTACTGAAAATGACGAGTGATGTGGAATATTGCGAGACATGAGGGAGTTGAATGTTTCAGCACCTGTGGCAGTAAGATCATCACTACACTTAAGGACTCAGGTGTTTTGCTGCAATTACTAGCTGGAAATAGCTCCTGGTGATGGCAGGAATTTCACGGTGTGCGCGGAGTTTCAGGGCTGGTGGTTCAAGAGGCCGGCATTTAGCGGTGTTTCAGCGGGTGGGAGGTTAACGGGTGGTGGTGGTGGAGGTAAGAAACTAACGGATGTTGCTGGAAGTAGGAATCTAATGAATATCTTTATGAGAAGAGCAAATGTAATGGTTTTACAGGGAGTGGAGATTTAAGGAGTGTATCGAGGTGAGATTTAATGCAAGTAGTGAGTCAAACGAGTGTTGCTGGAAGGATGAATGCCACAGTTGGAAGCTCAAGAACTGGATATTTCACGCTGTTTCAAGGAGAGGGAATAACGAGATATTACCAGAAATGGGAGTTAGGTTTTATTATTTTTTTCTCTCGCTCTTTTTTGAGAAACGGGAATTTAACGGCCTAGCAAAGGGTAAACATTTAACAGCATTGCAGTAAGTAGGGATTTAACAGTTTCTGCAGGAGTAATATAACGGTGTTGCACGATGTAGGAATGTAATGGTGTTCACAGTGAGAAAAAAGAAATCATGGTATTACAGGGACAGGTAACGATGTTGCAGAAGGCAGGAATTCAGCGAATGTGTCGAGAAATGAAATGCGAAATGTTGCAATAGTTGAAATTTAGCAGAGTTGCAAAAACAATAGGGATTTAAGTGCTGCTAAAAGGAGCAGCTTAAGTGTTGCAAAAAGGAAGAGTTTATGTGCTGCAAAAGAAGTTTAAGTGCTGCAAAAAGAAGAAGTTTAAGTGCTGCAAAAAGAAAGAGCAAGTGCTGCAAAAAGGAGTTTAAGTGATGCAAAAGAAGGAGTTTAGGTGTTGCAAAAAGAAGGAGTTTAAGTGATGCAAAAGAAGGAGTTTAAGTGCTGCAAAAAAGGAGTTTAAGTGATGCAAAAAGAAGGAGTTTGTGTTGCAAAAAGAAGGAGTTAAAGTGTTGCAAATAAGAGGAGTTTGTGTTGCAAAATAATTTAAGTGTTGCAAAGGAGGAATTCAGTTGCTGCAAAAGTAAAAATTTAAGTGTTGCAAAAAGTAGTAATTTAACAGTTTTACAAAAAGTAGGAATATGAGTTTTGCAAAAAGTAGGAATTTAACTGTGTTGCAGAAAAAAATAGATTATCAAGGTGTTGCAGATGAAAATAAGTACGAAAATCACTGAATATGAATATCACATGACGGAATGACTACCGTGCAATAAAAACGAATAACACAACACTTAATGACTCACGGATATTGCATCGTGACAGAATCACATACAATATCAGTTGGTTGGGAAGGTCAATATTATAACCTCATTTACTTTCAAGGATAAAAATATCATAATCTCTGAAAAAAAAAAAGCTACTAAATATACAAGATCGTTATAGGAATTTTATGAAACATGGTAGGAAAAATAATGCAAGACATAACAGGAAATTTGAGAGACTATATATATATATATATATATATATATATATATATATATATATATATATATATATATATATATATATATATATATACGAGGTGTGTCATTAAAGTTCCAGGACTGGTGTCCTAAAAGATGAATTTCAAACCCAAGCCACAAACCACCATATTTCCCCTTCAAAGTAATCCTTCTGGAGTATACAACTGCGCTCCCAACCCTCTACAGTCACTAATCTTTTTCTTACGTGCTTTTAAAATCATGTCCTCTGTTGCAGGTCGTTTAACAATGAGCGCTGAACAGCGAACAAACTTGAAGTTTTTGGTGCAGTTGGGGAAAACGCCGTCAGAAGCACTGGGTATGCTGCAAAAAGTGTACGGGGATGAGACAATGTCACGCTCACGTGTTTTTGAGTGGTGCAAGAGGTTCAAAGAGGGCCGGGAGGACGTGGAAGATGACCCCAGGAGTGGAAGATCCTCAACGAGCAGGAATGAGGCCAATGTTGAGCGTGTCAAGCAGATGGTGCGTGACGATCGTCGGTTGACTGTTCGAAAGATCGCAGATGAGCTTGGCATGAACCACAACAGCGTGTGGAAGATTATCACTGAAGATCTGGGCATGCGGAAAGTCTGTGCGAAGATGGTGCCGAGACTCCTGAACGATGACCAGAAGGGACGACGCATGCAGGTGTGTCAGGACATCCTCGAGCGTCTGGAAACTGAACCAGACTTGCTCAGGAGAGTCATCACCGGCGATGAGTCCTGGGTATTTGAGTACGACCCGGAGACCAAACGCCAGAGCCTTCAATGGAAGAGTCCGGCGTCGCCACGGCCGAAGAAAGCAAGGCAGTCCAGGTCCAGCTTCAAGGTCATGTTGATCGCTTTCTTCGATGTGAGGGGCATCGTCCACTGCGAGTTCTTGCCACAGGGCCAGACAGTCAACCAACATGTGTACAAAGAAGTACTGCGGCGTCTGCTTCGTGCAGTGCGCGAGAAGAGGCGGGAGTTGTGGCAGGGCAACTCGTGGCTGCTTCACCACGACAATGCGCCTGCTCACAATGCCCTGAGCATCAGAGAGTTCTTGGCCAAGAAGAACATCGCCGTGCTGGAGCAACCGCCCTACTCACCTGACCTCGCTCCGTGCGACTTCTTCCTCTTCCCCAAGCTCAAGGAGGTCATGAAGGGGACCCGTTTTGATGATGCGGACGACATCAAAAAGGCCGTGACGACGGAGCTGAGGAGCATCCCGCAAGAATCCTTCCAGCAGTGCATGCAAGCCTGGCAGAGAAGGATGGACAAGTGCATGCGGTGCCAGGGGGATTACTTCGAAGGAGATAACCTATAGTTTGTAGCCTGGATGTGAAATAAAACTTGTGTGGCACCAGTCCTGGAACTTTAATGACACACCTCGTATATATATATATATATATATATATATATATATATATATATATATATATATATATATATATATAAAGTTTCATAAATTTACAGACAGTAGGGATGTTACAAAGATTAAGGGGGTAAGAATATAATGATAGGTTAAAATAAGATAAAGGTTAGGTTTGGTTTACTGCAGAAACCATGAACACTTTCAGGGGGTAGGTAGGAATATCACTGCATTTGAGAGAGTAGAAATATTATAACACTCGAGGGACATATGAGTACACACACACACACACACACACACACACACACACACACACACACACACACACACACACACACACACACACACACACACACACGCAAGAAGGCAACACGCGGGAACACATTTCAGGCAGCGGGGCAAACAGGGAGACTGGAGCAACACTTTCCCATCAAGGTAGTTAATGGTTCTGATGGAAGACATGATAATTACCTTCTCGGAGTCTCACCTGCTTCATCAGTCCTTGTGTACCTTCCTGCATCATTGTACCCTCTTCCTTTCCTTCCTACCTTGCTATCTTTTCTTCTTACTGTCTTACCTTTCAGTGTAAATGAGTGTTTTTATTTCTGCTTACTTTTTTACGTTACATGCTTTCTTACAGTCATATGGCAACCTTCTTGTTTTGGTAGTGACTCACACAATCGCTTACCTTCCTTAATTAGCAGGTAATTATTCATTTCCGTCTAATTTATTATGTTTGCTTGTTCTCTCTCTCTCTCTCTCTCTCTCTCTCTCTCTCTCTCTCTCTCTCTCTCTCTCTCTCTCTCTCTCTCTCTCTCTCTCTCTCTCTCTCTCTCTCTCTCTCTCTCTCTCTCTCTCTCTCTCTCTCTCTCTCTCTCTGTTCCCATGTGAACTGAATTCAATTTAACTAAACTAAATCTGTTGCTCAGACTTACTAATAGGTATTGAACACGTCTCCTACGTTGCCCGTTAACAATAGTCACGGATATTTTTCAAGACCTAACATACAAGTAGATAAACCTTAATGTTATCTAAGCATTTTAAATATTGCATCCAGGGAGCATGGAAGGTTGCTTGATATGTTGATATTGTTGCCCTGCATTAATGTCCTAAATATATCTATGATGGGGTCTGGTTCTAAAACATTGTGGCATTATCTTCCGTCTCAGCTGACTTATATCCTGTTTATTGCACACTAACACAACATTACATTCATCTCCTGGTAATAAGGAGTCACATTATCGCAAAGTCTCTCTTCTCGTCACGTTCTGATATCTCCCTAATGTTATTGGTACTGTTATGGTTTGTTCTAATTTTAGTTAGGATTATTAGTGATTTAGTTTTTAACCTTGTCAAATATTTTCCTGTCATAAATACTTCAATGACGCATAATCATTGCAAACAGAACATGCTGTTACATTGCTATACGAAAATTAAATAAACTGATAGCAAGCCTTTACTACACAACTTTTTTGCAGCCATAAAGGATTGGAAACTTCCTGACTTAGCTACACTCCTGACAGGCCGCAGTCGTTTAGCACAGACCTGACTTTATCCATGGTGACCTTTACAGTCCAACAGTGTGTTCTGGGGATGCAAGAAAAACACCATGTAAGTCTGGCGTATATTAATAAAACTGTACTGTACATAGAGCGTGACAAGGAGAGATGGACACGGAACGCAGTCTGCGCTAGGCCGTCACTCTTAAGACTGACAAAGAAAGCGCACGGGAAACGCCAACACTGAGTCTGTAAACAAAGCACGGACAAGAAACGTCATAGTGAAATATATTAATAAATAAATAATGAATGATAATTTTAACAATTGCAATAATGATAATAATAATAATAATAATAATAATAATAATAATAATAATAATAATAATAATAATAATAATAGTAATAATAAAAGGAAAATAAACTTGTATACCATAACCGGTTTCCAGTTGCAGCAGTCCCTAAAACATGACACAAGGTTTTCATGTATTCCAGCAATTATTCTGATCCAGTAGTTAACCATTCTGACCTTTACGTCAAGAGGATACGCCCAAGCTCCAATAAACAAAGCCACAATAATTATTTCTCTGTACAAACAAAACATCCTCTAAATATTTCATGTGTTAACTTTCAACTTCCATGACACCCCCCCCCCCCACACCTTACTGCCATATAACATTAGTATAGATCTAAATAAGTTCAATTGTAGCTCAACAGGAAGGTAAAATTTTCGACATTTTCCGATAAGGCTGAACATTACTCTTGCTGCTGCCTCTGTGCATTCTTGTTGACCTTTTCCAAAAATTCCTCAGCTGTCAAATAACACTCCCTGGTAATTATATGTCTGTAGTTTCCTCATTTTCATTTTCATACTTTATTTTCTAAGTTCTTTGTCCTCTTTTCCTTCCGAACACCACAACTTATACTTTACTAGTGTTAATTTCAAGTTTCCATGTATAGCAATGATGTTTTAGTGTCTTAAGAGCGTTATTCATCCCCTACCTCACTTCTTACCACGACAGCAGCACCATCACCACACACCACCACCAACATTCTCACGTGGAGATATAATCATTGATATCTCCCCCTTCTCTCTCTCTCTCTCTCTCTCTCTCTCTCTCTCTCTCTCTCTCTCTCTCTCTCTCTCTCTCTCTCTCTCTCTCTCTCTCTCTCTCTCTCTCTCTCTCTCTCTCTCTCTCGATTCAAGCAATTCCAGTTCAGTCACGGTTGCCGAGCCACTGGACAGCACGCATTTCTCTCTCTCTCTCTCTCTCTCTCTCTCTCTCTCTCTCTCTCTCTCTCTCTCTCTCTCTCTCTCTCTCTCTCTCTCTCTCTCTCTCTCTCGTCATCCCGTCACAACATCAACAATTAACTCACACGTCATCTTGCCCTAAGACAAAACATAGAAACAATGCTCGCGGCCCGTAACGAGAGAGAGAGAGAGAGAGAGAGAGAGAGAGAGAGAGAGAGAGAGAGAGAGAGAGAGAGAGAGAGAGAGAGAGAGAGAGAGAGAGAGAGAAGGCTGCGTGAATTATTAATAATAAAGTTGACTTACCAAGCACCAACAATTTCAAAGGGAGATCTTGAAACCAGCTGGAATAAGGGTGGTGCTGGAACTACCTCATAAGTAACAGCAGCAACAACACCAGTAGCAGCAGCAGCAACAACAGTGAGATGAAACATGGCAGCGAAGCGTAATTATATATATGAAGACGTGTTACAGTAGAGAGAGAGAGAGAGAGAGAGAGAGAGAGAGAGAGAGAGAGAGAGAGAGAGAGAATTTTCAGAAGTTATGGGAGTTTTTCATCACCGACAGTCTTTTCTTGTATAGTTCATCTAGAAAATAAAAAAAAAAATAATGTAGATTTAAAGTTAAAATTCAAATAGGAAGTGTGATGTTGCCGCTGTCAAAATTGTTCCATTAAGTTGCAAGAGGAAGATCATTATGTAGCAAGAAATATTCAAATCTTCTCTTGAAAGTTAGTGTGTTCCTTTTATTCTTTACACAGAATTTCGAGGCGCTCCATACTCGAGGCACGCCGATGATTGACGACCCCCTGTCCAAGTAAGTGTTAGTTGTAGCGATGCACACATGATCTCGTTACCTCGTGTTGGTCTGGTGCGCGCGGTGTACAACTGAGGTGTACAGCCAGCCAGGATATTTGTTAATAATGGTGTTGAACATCAGTACACAATGTTCTAAGTCACATTTTTACTGATGTTCAGCTATCTGTCTTTATTCAAGACAGCAGAAGCATGGTCATGTCATTACCTTGCTCCCACAGCCGCTTTGCTAGAGAAAATAGTTAGTTCTCGTGCACTTTTGAGTTGTCTTGTCATGTTATTTGTTTATCAATGTGAGGACGACTGCTTGCATGACCATTGTTCTACACATTTCGGTAAAGATATTTATTGTCTGATTTATATAGTATGCATGAACTTCTTAAAACTTTTCTGGCTTGTCTCAGTAATGTGAGTGTCAAATAGTATCAAATAGTACCAGATAGTCGAAAAACATACCCAAGCTTTTGGCGGAGTCACTAAGATAAATGTCTGCATTATCAACGTGTATCACAGTAATAGGAATTTCCTCTGCCAGTGAACATGTAGAGTGTTTTCTTCAGGTTAAGTAGGAGCTCGTTTTTATTAAAATAACTTTGAATTTTGTTAAAAGCTTCTTAAGTTCTTATGGGATTTGGCAAACTGTCATTGGTGTTGCAGTGTATGAGCTGATTATCATTAGCACACTGCATTGGTGGGCAGCTATTCTCGTGTGTTGAGAGATCTTTAGCTTACAAAATAGGACAAAGAATGGATCACTCATGCACAGATGCATTAAAAAGTTGCTAAATAGTTTCTAAATCAGAATTAATCTGTTCCATGACGTGCAACTCTTCGGTAAAATGATCATGCCTGACACTGGTATAAGCTTTACACAGGTCACTTAAGGTGAGCAGGGGAATTTCCTTGCTGTCATCGTTCTCATCAATATTATTTGCAACATTTCCCATCATTGCTGTATACATGTTTGGTCTGAATGTGTGATGTGCGTTCCTCAGCAAAAATTGTACATTCAAGGAAATCTGCTAATTGTGTGGCTGTAACTTTCTCTTTTCTTTTTAATAGTATTAACGGTAAGAATTAGTCAATAGTTGCTTGAATTGTCAAGTGCCCTACTTATACAAGCATGGGCTATGAGGGTGTCTCCATATAGTGGGGAAAGCACCACTATCAGTGGGAGTGTTCATAATGCATATGGAGTACGGTGTCTTTACTGGCAGAGCTTGTCTTTCAAATCGAGAAGAGATTACATCACAGCCGACTTGTAGTCGTTTTATGGTAAGGATCACGGTGTGGATGTCAGTGGGCTGTGGTCTCAAGAGTTTGGAGATGTGAGTTGTAGTCATTGTATGGAGAGATTCAACATTGTTATCTTGTTGTGACTTTAGAACAACATTTTTTTCCTTAGTTAAGAAAATATGAATTAAGCGCGAACACTTCAGTGCCAAATGGCAAGCAGTAATTGTTTTTTTATTTTCCACGGGCAACCTGAGGACAAAGACTCGACACATGGCTGCGAGAGAGAGAGAGAGAGAGAGAGAGAGAGAGAGAGAGAGAGAGAGAGAGAGAGAGAGAGAGAGAGAGAGAGAGAGGGGTGGGGGGAAGGCAGACAGACAGACAGCCAGACAGAGTAGGAGATTTAGGCTTGTGGGGATAAAGGGAAGAAGGAAACATCGTCGGATAATAGAAAGGGAAAGAGGGATGCCGGAGGATTAAGAGGAGAGTAGAGTGAAGTAGAGAGAGAGAGAGAGAGAGAGAGAGAGAGAGAGAGAGAGAGAGAGAGAGAGAGAGAGAGAGAGAGAGAGGGGGGTTGGGGAAGGAGGGGGAAGAAAAGGGGAGGAAAGGTTTAAAGGGAGAAAGAGATGTCAGTAGGAGAGAAATTTGGGGAAGATAGGAAGAAAAAGATGGAAAGGCGAAGAAAAGTGGAAAGAGATCCTATCATATGTTTGGATGTGTGTGTGTGTGTGTGTGTGTCGGTGTACGGTGGTAAGAGCAAAGAGAGTAATAGAAAACAGAAAGAAGAAAATATTGAAATGAATGAACGAGAGATAGAGAGAGAGAGAGAGAGAGAGAGAGAGAGAGAGAGAGAGAGAGAGAGAGAGAGAGAGAGAGAGAGAGAGAGAGAGAGAGAAGCATAGGGAATAAAAATTGAAATACATGACAGTAAAATAATTATAGGTGCCAGAAAAGAAGGAGAAGGAGAAGGGGAAAAAAATAAGGAAAAGAAGGAACTGTGCATTAAAAGAGAAGAAGAAGAAAAAAAAAAAGGAAAATGAAGAGAAATATGGCTTTTATGGAAGGGATGATTGGCAATTATTTCTTAACAAAAATATCAACCGAGAGAGAGAGAGAGAGAGAGAGAGAGAGAGAGAGAGAGAGAGAGAGAGAGAGAGAGAGAGAGAGAGAGAGAGAGAGAGAGAGAGAGAGAGAGATTTGGAATCCTCTTAATTAATCGAACTTAGGTATAATGTTGTAAAAAAGCTGGAGTTCCATCTCTCTCTGGCGTCATCAGCTCAAAAGTAAGTTTGTCACCATTCACCTCAATTATTCATTAAGACAACCTCCATTATCCCTACCTCGCTAATTCTTCCCTCCTCCTCCTCCTCCTCCTCCTCCTCCTCCTCCTCCTCCTCCTCCTCCTCCTCCTCCTCCTCCTCCTCCTCCTCCTCCTCCTCCTCCTCCTCCTCCTCTTCTTTTCCCATTTTTATTGCTAATTTCGCTCTCTTATTCTTGTTTTTCTTTTTCTCATGTTTTATTTTGTTTATTTCTTTTTAATTTGTTGTTACGTCTTTTATTCTCTCTCTCTCTCTCTCTCTCTCTCTCTCTCTCTCTCTCTCTCTCTCTCTCTCTCTCTCTCTCTCTCTCTCTCTCTCTCTCTCTCTCTCTCACAAAGTTTTCTTCGTTTTTCCTTATCCTTCCCCGTTTCTTTCCCTCCTCTCATCTTGTACAAGTCTTCTCATTCTTCCAACAAACTTCTTTCATTTCTTTCTTTCATCTCTTGTCTCTGGTCACTTTATTTCCTCCTCCCTCCTCCAACCTTACTCCTCCATTCTCTTTCTTTATCTCTTCCTTTCTTTCTTTCTTTCTTTCTTTCTTTCTTTCTTTCTTTCTTTCTTTCTTTCTTTCTTTCTTTCTTTTTTCTGTCTCCTCCATCGCAGATTCCATGATTCACTCTACATATTCTTTCATTCTCTTTCCTTCCATTCTTTTACTTCCCCTCCTCCTCCTCTTCTTATCCAATTCTTCTTCACATTTCTCTCTTGTCGATTTCCTTCACTCCCTCAAAATCAGATTCTCTCTCTCTCTCTCTCTCTCTCTCTCTCTCTCTCTCTCTCTCTCTCTCTCTCTCTCTCTCTCTCTCTCTCTCTCTCTTCTTCTTCTTCTCTCTCTCTCTCTCTCTTCTTCTTCTTCTTCTTCTTCTTCTTCTTCTTCTTCTTCTTTTCTATTAATTTTCCTCAGGACTCCTTTTTTACCTTCTCATTTCGAATTTCCTCTTATTTTCCTTATTTCTAATTACATTATAAGTTTTATTTGTTTTCGTTTCACATTTTTTTCTCCGTTTCTACTTATTTTTTTACTTCCTTTCTTTTCTTTATTTTATCCTTCGCTTGATATTTTCTTCATTATCGTAACTTTACTGTTTTTTTGTTCTTTGCAGTTGTTTCCTTTACTTTCTTCTTTTCTTTCTTCCCCAAAAGTTTTCTTATTGTCTAAGTTTTGCCCTGTGGGAATTATTTACATTGCTTATTTTCAGAGAGAGAGAGAGAGAGAGAGAGAGAGAGAGTGTAGAATCAGGACCACATAGAGCGAGTTTTACGTTCATCTTTGCCGTGGTCATTGTTGGCATATTAAGCGTAAAGGCAGGAGAAAACAATGCCGTGGAAGCGAAGCCTTGTGTGACGAGGCAGTGATGAGCTCCGGGTGGCAGCCGTGGCGCAGGGGAGTGTGTGGCGGAGTGTGTTACTAATCCCGGGTTATTAATACGTTCTGGAGATTGCGTCAGTGTTGTTGAGTTCCTAGTATTTCTTATGCTTTTTATTGATTCATTTATGTGGTTTGTGTGTGTGTGTGTGTATGTGTGTGTGTGTGTGTGTGTGTGTGTTGATTGATGAAGTTAATTTTGTATGTGTGATAATCTGGTTCGACTTTATTTTGTTCTTTTGCTTTAGGTTTTGTGTCTTCATATTGATAAGAGTTAGAAGGGCTGGTGATGTTCGTTCTTCTTTTGTATTCCTTTGTGCTCGATGGAAAATCCAGCATTCAAATCGTAAATCAACATTATTTCGTATACTTCCGAAATTTGTGTTTTTCGCTTTATAAAGTTGCATATGAGTGAGAGTTTGGGTGAGAGTGCACACAACCAGTGACTGATAACAACACACGGGCAGTTTACATTCAAGTTACGTCAGAAATGATGAAAACCATTGTCATTATTTTTATCTGATCCCTTTGTAAATCTGCGTCAGGCGAGCTTGATCAGTAGGGACCAAAGAACATTTACATTCAGAACACAGCAGAAATAAAGAATACTTTTACTATTATTAGATTCCCTCCCTTCATATATGTGCGTCAGGGAAGCTTGGCCGAGAGAGGACAAAAGAAGGCGTAGAAAAAAAGGCAGGACCAATGAAGAGTTTTCCAACGTGATTTGCTCCCAAAGGGATGGGAGAGAAAATATATATTTCTGCCATCTGTAGTTGTTTTGTGGCGGTCAGACGGACGTGGTGTGTGTGTGTGTGTGTGTGTGTGTGTGTGTGTGTGTGTGTGTGTGTGTGTGTGGTGGAAGGATGGTGTGGGCTGTGTAGGTATGCGTGTGTGTGTATATAGCAACTGTCAGTAAAAGCCGTGACTCCCTGACTGACAGATGTTAGTTATTAAAAAACAATCAGTTGGCTTGGAAAGTTTCGTTGGGTGGCTGTGGGTGTGTTGAGTAAGCCGAGATAAAAAAAAAAAAAACGACAAAAAAAAGGGAAAGATAAAAGACACGACATAAGGGATAAGAGAAGACTGGCAAGCGTCCCAGAGCCAAGATGGACCACTCAGATCAACTAATCGGTCTTCGTTGACACTCGGGAACAATCCTGCAATTGGGTCAGAGTTGTTTTCTTCTAGGATGATGGTGCGGTTTCCGAGAGAGAGAGAGAGAGAGAGAGAGAGAGAGAGAGAGAGAGAGAGAGAGAGAGAGAGAGAGAGAGAGAGAGAGAGAGAGAGAGAGAGAGAGAGAGTAATGCTGGAGAAAAAATGGTCAGGATTGCAAGTTTTCAAGAAATCGTCGTGGATAATTTCTATCTTTTCTTTTTTTTTCTTTTATCCTTGACACTTTTTCCTTTTATCTTTCCCCCTTTCATCTTCCCTTCCTCCCTGCCTTTCTCCCTGTCTTTCCCCCAACTAACTTATTCCCTCCCTCCCTCCCTCCCTTCCTCCCGTCCCAGTCGTGGTGACGTTGGTAAAGGTGCAAGATTGGTGTTGTTGTGGGGTAAATAGTGGTGGTGGTGGTAGTGGTGTTTTGTTGTTTTTGTTGTTGGTGGTGGTGGTTGTGGTGGTGGATATGGTGATGGTGGTGACCGTTCTTGGTGGTGGTGATAAATGTTGATGATGATGATGATGTTGGTGGTGGTGGTGGTTGTGGTGGTTATTATGGTGGTGGTAGTCGTGATTAACTATGGTGATATTGTTTTTGATACTGATTGTTGTTGGTGTTGGTGGTGACAATACAATACTTGGTTATGATAATAAGTGTGGTGCCAGTTCTTTTTATTCTATGTAAGAAGGATTCCGGCCACGGGCAACAAAACACAAAGCTAAGAAAAAAAGATGCAAAAGGTGAAAAGAAATATCCAGAATAATGAAATGTTGTATCATATTTCGTTTGCACTATATCATCACCACCACCACCACCACCACATTACTTCACAATTCAAAGTTAATCCTACAGGTAACATTAATAACTTAGATTCTGATTAGTTTTATCCCTTCTTTTACTCAACCTGCAGGGCGTTGAGTCTTCCCTTGTATTACCTGTGAACGCAATGAAAACCTGTACCTTCACCTGACGCTCTCAATGATCCTTACCCCAAGTGTACAAATAATCTCCTTACCTCTAATAAGGGTACCTGAAATTTCACATATCTTACCTGAGAGACTTGTTTTCTTATTTTACTCTTACCTGATCCTCTTGATACTACGCCTCCCTCTCCAAGAATAAACAAGAATTAATTGTTTCTGAAAAGCGTTATCGATTTAGGCCAAGGAAAAAAATGGGACTTGGAATATGACGGTAGGTTATGGTGCCAGTTATGTTAGGGTGCTTTACGCATTTCTGCTGTGTTTTGTTATGTTAGCTTGCGTTGTGTTAGTTCATGTTGTGCTTCGATTACGTTCGGTTATGTTATTTTCTCTTTCCGTAAGGTATTTGTTTCTGACCTGTTTCCTGTACGGTTTGTGTCGGAGGAGTGCAGGGTGGGGAGAGAGCCTTCTGCTTTGCTGTCCTTGTCTTTTGCTTTCACCTTAGTAGCTCTACGACAGGTCATCTCGGTCTGTTGTGGCCTGCGTATCTATGTAACTCTATGTTGTTAGGTTTGGTTACGTTCAGTTACGCTATGTTAGGTTACTTGTATGCCTATTATGTTTGGTTATGTTACTTTCCCTTATGTTATATTTCCTTACGTTCGGTTGCGACACATTCGGTTAAGTTATATTCATTGACTTTCGGCTACATTACGTTCGGTTATGTTACATTTTCCTAGTGCCATTTTTCTAACTTCTTTTTCTGTAATATTTTTTTCTGCGTATTTTTACGTGTACTTCTCCCACATTGACACCACATTATCTTATCCTTGCTAGAGGAACTTACGGGACACTCCACCGCTACTTGACGTACTTACAACTCCTTTAGAACACCTACTGTCACGCTGCCACTCTGCCTCTGCCAACACACCGTTAATGGAGCCCTCGTCAGTAGCGTCATTCTACCCTGAGGGAAAAATGTGCCCCCACTGATTGTCTCGTCCGACTTTTATTTACCCGTGAAAGTCTTTGGGCTTTACGTAATAACTGAATTAAGTTTTCCAAAGATGCCTTGCTCCCTCCCTTAACCTTGCCGCCGCCTCTCTCCTCCCACTTAGTGATGGGTTCGGTCTCGCAATCTTTAGTCATTATTTTTCCTCCTCTTTTCATCGCAAGACCAAAAGCTCGACTCAGCTTTACAGCAATTTATATGAAGCACAATTAGGTGAAGCACACGGATTATGAGCCAGGCGAAACAGTGGAGAGTGAAGGAGTGCTGGGGTTTCAGAGAGAGAGATAGAGAAAGATCCTCTCGCTCGCTACAAAGAAAGAGCCGCCCCAAGCCATCATCCCAGCCATACTGATTCTTGAAGCTAAAAACACTGAGGCGCCTCCACCTGCCTCGTTACTTTCTTTACCACACCCAGGAAAAAAAAAAAAGAAAAAGGGAAGGAAACTCGCTCCAATAAGGACGAGGGAGAGAAAAAGCCCATCACTTTATTGGAAGAGAGGTGACACGCGCGCACGCCCGACACGCACACACACACACACACACACACACACACACACACACACACACACACACACACACACACACACACACACACACACACACACACACACACACACACACACACACACACACACACACACACACACACACACACACACACACAGCTCCTTTTGCCTCATACCTCGTAAATATGCTGTTTTTTTTTTTCATTTATCTCTTTATTTATTTGGACTCACTAAAAGCTTCGAAACGTATTCAGTAAGTAAGTAAAATGTTAAACTCAAACCGTGGCTCTTTAAGGTAACCGACGAGAAGTGTAGGAGCCCATAAGATGCCTCGCTGCTCCCTCCTGAGTCTTGTACTTGCGTGATGTGCTAAGACAGAAAAAAAATGTAAAACGATAGAGCAAGAGAGAGAGAGAGAGAGAGAGAGAGAGAGAGAGAGAGAGAGAGAGAGAGAGAGAGATTGTTTGTGATTGCGTGTCCGTCTACCCGTCTATCTATCTATCTGTCTGTCTGTCTGTTTGTCTGTCTGTCTGTCTGTTTGTCTGTCTGTCTGTCTGTCTGTCTGTCTGTGTGTTCTAATCTTGCACGTATATCAGAAGCAAAAATAAAATAATCCATCGAGGCGGAGAGGAAAAAAAGTGTACTGTACTTTCACTCCTGCCTTGTCACGCTTCCCTGCAGACGACCCTGCGCGCTGCCCAGTCCACGGTACACACAGGAGGCTGCGGGGGGAGGGAGCAGCCAGCAACCCAAGGCAACCCGTGCCCCGTGCTGGCCTTGGGGAGAAAAAAATGACCCTCAAAGCACGAAAAAGGAAAAGCTGTGAGGATGAAAGCGTTGCGCAGTAATATGTAGATCCCTGACACATTGAAGACGTAAAATCCTGATTGGCATTCTCTCTCTCTCTCTCTCTCTCTCTCTCTCTCTCTCTCTCTCTCTCTCTCTCTCTCTCTCTCTCTCTCTCTCTCTCTCTCTCTCTCTCTCTCTCTCTCTCTCTCTCTCTCTCTCTCTCTCTCTCTCTCTCTCTCTCTCTCTCTCTCTCTCTCTCTCTCTCTCTCTGACATATGGAGAGGGACATAAGTGTGACCTCTTGAAGCTCAGAGCGAGGGAGGGAGAAAAGTTGCGTCCCGAAGATGGAAAGGCAAATTGAATCTTAAATTCAAGAAAGGGAAAAATTAGAAGGAAAAAAACTCGGTAAAGTAGAAAAGAAGGTTAAAGAGGGAAAACAGTTAAAGCCCGTTGAGAAAAAATATATAAGCATGAGATATTAAGTAACAAGAGAGAGAGAGAGAGAGAGAGAGAGAGAGAGAGAGAGAGAGAGAGAGAGAGAGAGAGAGAGATTAAATGTAAGTAAATTATGATGAAAAGAAACTATTCATCTGAGTCTAAATTCTCTCTCTCTCTCTCTCTCTCTCTCTCTCTCTCTCTCTCTCTCTCTCTCTCTCTCTCTCTCTCTCTCTCTCTCTCTCTCTCTCTCTCTCTCTCTCTCTGCCAGGTAAGATGAAAGCCTCCCGTGCGTACCTTAATAATCCTGCCACTAGAATTTTCACGTCTTTTCAAGCGGTGTGTTGCAGTGTTGTCAGCGTAATAAGTTCGCGTCAATCAGGAGGCAAGGACGCAAGGGAAAAATTGGAGGAGGAAGCTTAAGTGAGTGGAAGGAGCAAGAAGAAAAAAGGTGCACGTTTTTTTTTAATTATGGATGGCGTTTATTATTATTATTATTATTTTTTTTTTTTTTTGTGTCGTTTTTTGTTGCTGTTTGTTTCTGTGTGTGTGTGTGTGTGTGTGTGTGTGTGTGTGTGTGTGTGTGTGTGTGTGTGTGTGTGTGTGTGTGTGTGTTTACTGTTTCTGTGTGATTCTCTCTCTCTTTTTTTTTTTTTTAGTTATTTTCTTCTGCGCTTGTTTATTTTACTAATTGTGCAACGGTATGCTTCAGATTTTCTTTAAATTAATCATCGCTTGCATTTTTGTCTTTATTTTTTTCCGTGTATTTTTCACTCTATTTTTTCTTTTAATCCGTGGCATTCACACACACACACACACACACACACACACACACACACACACACACACACACACACACACACACACACACACACACACACACACACACACACACACACACACACACAGAGAGAGAGAGAGAGAGAGAGAGAGAGAGAGAGAGAGAGAGAGAGAGAGAGAGAGAGAGAGAGAGAGAGAGAGAGAGAGAGAGAGAGAGAGAGAGAGAGAGAAAATCTTTCTGTCTTCACTTAATTTGGAGTAGGGAAATGGATTGGACGAGAGACAGAGACAGAGACACAGACACAGAGAGCTGCAATTTGACCAACACATCGCGTCTGTGGCCTGCCAGACCTTCCAGCGTGTGCCTGCCTTCCGTAGAGTGGCGAGCAATCTGGACTCCCGAGGCATCTTGTACAAGACACAAATTCGTCCTTGTATGGAATATAGTGCCTTGTCATGGATGTCCGGGGCCGCCATTCACACCCAGCGCCTTGACGCGGTGTAGAGGCGCGCCCTCCGCCTGCTGGGGGATGAAGCGGAGATTCCTGCCAGCATGATGTCTCTGGAGCTCCGTCGGGATGTGTCAGCACTGACGGTCTCCCATTAGGCTCAGGTGCTGCACAGTCCCCACCTTATACCAGTCTGTGCCTCCCGCCACACCTCGCCCAAAGAACGACGAGACAGGCATTGCAGGAGACCAATGGGTGACGGTGCCTCTATCCCACACGTCGCAACACCACCGGACCTACAAGGCCAGGGCAGCGCGGCTGTGGAATAGCTGCATGGAGGCCACGCCTGACGTGACAGAGATGTCTAATTACAAGGCAAAAGTGGTCGCCAATGCCTGGAGGACTTCACTCCCTCCACCACTCCTGCCATAGTTATGAACTTTTATTTACTATTTCATATTTATATTATGTATAGTATGTATGATATGAGTAATTATAACCATTTATCCGATAACTTTTAAAACAGTTGTGAGTGACAACGCATAACTTTATTATTTATCACTTGTAAATATTTGTATAGTATGTTTAAATAAAAAATAAATAAATAAATAAAAAGAGACACTTGGACTGACGAAGAGAAAGAAGGAAAGAGGGAGGAAGACTTCTAGTGATGATGCTTCTGCTGCTGCTTCTGTGCCTGCTTTACGCATCGTTCCTTCCTTTTGATCCTCGCTTTTGTCCCAGAGCCTCATTTTGTCCGTGTGGCCCCGTTTGCCGCCCCACAGATCCCTTGTGTCCTGCCTGTCCTCGCTTATCGCAGCGTCTCGCCGGCCAGCAGGTCAGACGTGCAGGCTGGTCGGGACGCATTTTTTCCAAGCCTATGTGAGTATATGCGCTCGCCTGTGATGACGGCGGGCTGTAGCTCCGAAACTAACCACAGGATGTTCTCTGAAATACTCTTATTGTGATTCCCACACTAAGTTACAGAATATATAGAAGTTTAATTTAATCCAACTTAAACCTGACCTAACCTAATCTTGCCTAAACTAGTCTAGCGTGTTCAAAAGTGATTGGCACCTACTCTCCCAGACTTTGGAAATATGCGGCGGGGACGTCATTTGTTTGTAGCGTGTTTGTTGTTGTTGTTGTTGTTGGTGGTGGTGGTGGTGGTGGTGGTGGTGGTGGTGGTGGTGGTAGTGGCGACATCTTTTATTGCATCTGCAACCTAGGATGAATTGTGTGTGTGTGTGTGTGTGTGTGTGTGTGTGTGTGTGTGTGTGTGTGTGTGTGTGTGTGTGTGTGTTTGTTTGTTGTTTTTTATTTGTTTTTTATATTTGTTGTATTTGTCCTTAGTTTCTCTTCTCTCCAAATGCACACTGATTTGTTTATTTATTATTATTATTATTATTATTATTATTATTATTATTATTATTATTATTATTATTATTATTATTATTATTATTGTTGTTGTTGTTGTTGTTGTTGTTGTTGTTGTTGTTGTTGTTGTTGTTGTTGTTGTTGTTGTTGTTGTTGTTGTTGTTGTTGTTGTTGTTGTTGTTGTTGTTGTTGTTGCTATCATTATCGTTTCTCTTTTCGTCATCATCATCATCGGTAGTGTGATAATGATGATGATGTGGTATTGTGAAGCTTACTGAGCATGTGTGATAGAAATGGTGCTGATGGTGAAGATAATACGATATAGTAAAAGTAGAAGTAGTAGCAGTAATAGTAGGAGTAGAAGCAATACTAGAAGTATTTATTTATTTTTTTTGTAGGATGGACACTGGCCAAAGGCAACAAAAATCCAATAAAAAAAAAAAAAAAGCAGACTGAGATGCCATTCCCAGAAAAGTGTCCAAAGCGGTAGTCAAAAATTGAAGGATAAGTGTCTTGAAACCTCCCTCTTGAAGGAATTCAAGTCATAGGAAGGTGGAAATACAGAAGCAGGCAGGGAGTTCCAGAGTTTACCAGAGAAAGGGATTAATGGTTGAGAATGCTGGTTAACACTTGCATTAGAGAGGTGGACAGAATAGGAGTGAGAGAAAGAAGAAAGTCCTGTGCAGCGAGGCCGCGGGGGGAGGGGAGGTATGCAGTTAGCAAGATCAGAAGAGCAGTTATCATGAAAATAGTGGTAGAAGACAGCTAGAGATGCAACATTGCGGCGATGAGAGAGAGGCTGAAGACAGTCAGTTAGAGGAGAGGAGTTGATGAGACGAAAAGCTCTTGATTCCACCCTGTCTAGAAGAGCAGTATGAGTGGAACCCCCACCAGTACTAACATTTGTGATGAAATTTGACATCTGAACTGCGTCACCACAACAACACACACACACACACACACACAGACACACACACACACACACACACACACACACACACACACACATATATTCTTGTCTGAAATGTTGTTCGTGAATCCTAGAATAGTGAGCGTGATTATTTTTTTTTTGTATCTGTAATTCCCTTTATTGGCTATTTTCTTCAGGTAGTTGCATAAGACACACCTAATGATTCTCTCTCTCTCTCTCTCTCTCTCTCTCTCTCTCTCTCTCTCTCTCTCTCTCTCTCTCTCTCTCTCTCTCTCTCTCTCTCTCTCTCTCTCTCTCTCTCTCTCTCTCCGCGTGTTTTAATTATTAATCGAGTACAAGTTTCGGGCACAAAGAGATGCACACATTGATAAATACAAAGTTGGATTTATTTATTACATTCCCTGCCTTTTTTCCTTCGCCTCTTCGTTTTTATTCTGGTGTTCACCTTGACAGGGTAGGCACCTGATCCAGCCCAATGCACTGTTGCTACACACACACACACACACACACACACACACACACACACACACACACACACACACACACACACACACACACACACACACACACACACACACACACACACATGCACGCACGCACGCAGCCACGCACGCACACACAGTGAGAGAGAGAGAGAGAGAGAGAGAGAGAGAGAGAGAGAGAGAGAGAGAGAGAGAGAGAGAGAGAGAGAGAGAGAGAGAGAGAGAGAGAGAGATTAGATTGCGTTATTGATCACAACAACCATCAAATTTACTTGCAAAAAAGTTCGTAGAATCGGTCCACACACACACACACACACACACACACACACACACACACACACACACACACACACACACACACACACACACACACACACACAAGACCATCTTCAAATTTCTAAAGAGCAATTAAGGAAGCCAGCACAGGAATATTTAACTCCTACCTGTGTGCTTTACCTTGGGAGGCGCTGGGAGAAGGGTAGGCGGGTAGGCGCGGCGCGGGGCAGCAAGGCATGAGAGAGGGGAGGCAGGGCAGGGGTGAGCTGGGGAAGGGCAGGGAGGGCACCCACTCATGACCTGCCCCTCAACCTTGGCCTACCTGTGGACCTGACTAGACGAGGATGGATTGTGCAGGAAGATGCGGCGGCGGTGTGGCAGAGACAAATTGGTGTCGGCAAGAAGTAAGCAAAGGCGTGAGCAGAAAGTTAATAACCTACACTGTGTTGAAAGGATATGAAAATAAAGAAAAGGAAAGGAAAAAAATTGGGCATTAAGTGTTGAAATGTTCCGGAAATTCTAAAGAGAAGACACGAGGAGGAAGAGAAAGGAGAGGCGGTAGTATGAAAGGGAAAGGAGTGAAGGAGAGGAGGAAAGGGGGAGGGGGGATAATGACTTGCACTGTGTATGAGGGACTTTTAAACACTCACGAAGGTTTTGCGGCCATTAAGAAGACCCGGAAATACAGCGAGCCTAGATAAAATGAGGAACAAAATGCTGTGGAGGATATAACAATTACATACCACAGGCAAGAAAACGGCCAGGCACTTGAGTGAACAGCAGCAAGGGTGACGTTTCGGAAATGCTGCACCGAGGGGGAGGGAAAGGAAGGGAGAATGGCAAGACTGCAAAGGAAGATAGCAATTACCTTCTTACCGGGAATAAAACACTTTCCCATGCACCTGTGGACATGACAGTGAAAAATGTTTACTGAGAACCCAAGTGTGCTCGTGTGGGAGGAGGAACAAACAAGCGAGCAAAGCAAAGCAAGCAGAGGAGAGAGAAAGAGAAGAGAGAACAGGAAGCGGGTATAACAAATTGCACACAGCCGGCTTATCTCCCAGGCTTCCTATATTTTACACGCCGTGAAGGTAAAGGTGAAAATTGTGCCCATTATAGTCGGAACGAAAAGGAGAAATCGCGTTTAGCAGTCTGGCGTCGTTGGCCTCTGGTATGAAGTTTACCTTGGCCCGCCACTAACCGAGGCTGCCGGCCCAATACTGTGAAGAGCCCACCGCTATTGCCCGTCTCCCCCTCCCCCCCTCCTTTCCCCTCCCGCCTCCACCGCCGACTCGCCCAATACGTTCATCTACATGTGTGACGGCTCGAGAATAATCAATGTCTCACTGCGTGGCATCAGCGGCGGGGTGGACCTCGTGTCTGGAGTGTGTGTATCCTTGTGTGTGTTTTATCGTTTATTTTTAGTGTCGAGTTGGTGGTGGTGGTGGTCGTGGTGGTGGTAAAAAGTGAAAGTCAAGGAGTATCATGGTAATATTTTTTCTTTAAGTATTAATACAACGAAAAAAATGAACTAATCAATGCAAGTCAATTAAAATATACACGTGTAGAGATGCAGTGTGGTGTAAAAAGTTAAAAATAATCCCCGCACGCGCACACACACACACACACAAAATGAGACTACCAGATAAATGTCACAGAGGATGATTAAATGTCTGAAAGGATACGAGGAATCTAAAACCTACTTCAAAATTCACATAATTCTACTTTTTCGATAATCTGGAGCTGGGGGAAAAATCTACACGGTCGTTTTCATATCTAAAAATCTCCATATAAACTGTAACACGAGTTAATCTTTTCTCTCACAACGGTAAAGATGAGAGTCCAGTCCACGTGATAGAGGTGGAGAGGGAGTGGAGGGAGAGAGGGTGGAAGGAGAGGAGGAAAGGAAGAGCAGTGTAGTGGAAAGAATAGAGAGACAGGGAGGGATGGAGTTAAAAGTGAAAATGGAAATTAAACTAGGAATGAAGGTTTAAAAGTAGAATGGTAGTAGGAACAGATGATAGAGAGAAAAGTTATAGATGGAAGAAGAGAAATTACCAGGAAGAAGGGATAACGGAGAAGTTAAGCAGGAAAGGGGTTTGAGAAAGAAAGGATAAAGTACTAGGAGGGGGATTAGATACAGGAAACACTTGACAGAAGTAAAGGAAAACGAGAGGAGAAAGGATACAAAATAAAGAAAGCAGAAATTAACAAAAAAAAAAAAAAAAGCGAAAAGAGATATAGCAGAGTACAAGATAGAAAGGAAACCAGAAGTAGTGAAGGTAAACAAGAAGGAAATTACACCAGGAAATGAGAGAAAATGCCAAAAAACAAAAGGAAAGAATCAGAGGCATGGAGGGAGAGAGTGAGAGGAATTTTGTACAAGAGAAGGCGAATTAAAATGAGTGAAGATGTACCTAGGGATGAGAAATAAAAAAATCCAGTAAAGAAATTGAATAAAAGATCAGGATTGGAGGGAGCGGGGGAGGAGGGAAGGCGAGGGAGAGGGAGAGTGAACCAAGGAAGAGATTATCGAGCAGAGAAATAATTAAAATCCCTCTTCTTTCCCTCGTCGAAGAAGGTGATTTGTCCTTCCCGCCAGCCGCCCCTCCGCTCTAAGGTGAGTGTGTGCGTGTAGCCTCGGTCCAGGGTCCTTGCGCGGCTTGCCTCCTCAGCCTCCTCTTCCTCTTCCTCCTGAGGCAACAGTAATTTGGTGGACGTGGAAAAGCGGGAGAGGAGGACTGGAGATCTGCGGGGACTTGGTGAGGCACTCTGCTCGCCCTCACTGTCTATGTCTTTCTCATCTTGCTTTGTCACTTGATTTTCACGTTTAGTTTGTTTCTTTCCTCTTCCGATGCTACCGGTCTTACCTTCTCCTTCTCCTTCGTCTTTGCCTTCGCCTCCTTCTGCTTTACTTCCTCCTCCCCTGACGTCGTTGTCCCATTCCTTCGTCAAGTGTTTCAGTCGGAATCCTTCAGCTCCCTCTTCACCATCTGCCAGAGGTTCACGATCCCGCTCATTCTCACTCCTCGCAGCGTCTCCCTTCTCGCCTCCCTCGCTGGAACTCTTCTTCAGACTACTCGAGCTTATCCAGATCTTTTTCTTCCTCAAAGTGTTGCTTTCTCTTGTCCCCTGTGGTCTTGTCACTCTGAGCGGCGGTGTCTTCATTTCCTTTCACGCCGCGAAATGTCTGTAGTCCAGTAACATCCCCTTCCTTCACTTTTTCTCCTAGTTCCAGTGTCACCTGACTTTCCACCCGTCTCATTTTCCCTCTCTACGTCCTTCAATTTATCCACGGTGTCGCCTTTCTTCAAAGTCTCCTCTCCCTTTCTCTCCTTCTCCGCCGCCGTTCTCCTCCTCCATCCTCTTCTTCAGTGTCCCCGGAGAGAGGATCAGGTCGGCATCCTTCTCGAAAGCCAAGTTGACGTAAGCCCAGGAACTCTGTCCACCCCTGCTTCCCGATGTTACACTGCCCCTGTCACTCTTCCGCCCGCGCTCCCCCCTCCGCCTTGCCCTCCCACGGTGCTGCCGACCCCCTCAGCACCAGGGGTGTGTTCCTGCTGTCGTCCTCCTCTCTTCCCCAGGTAGTTTCAATTCTAAAACCTGAAGGTGAGGGAGACCAGGAAAGATTATAACATGTAGCACGTGGGAGGATGGTATACAGTGGCGGCAGTAGTAGTAGTAGTAGTAGTAGTAGTAGTAGTAGTAGTAGTAGTAGTAGTAGTAGTAGTAGTAGCAGCAGTAGAAGCAATAGTAATAGCAGCAGTAGCACCAGTAGAAGTAACAGCGTAGCGGCAGTAGTAGTAGTAGTAGTAGTAGTAGTAGTGTGTGTGTGTGTGTGTGTGTGTTCTACATACTATTACAAATCCCCAATCAAGGACAGTTCAACTTTTTTTTATACATAGTTTGAAGTTTGTTGCCTTTCGTCAGCCTCCTCTGCACTAAAAAGAAAAAAAAAAAAAAAAAAACTGGGTATCGTCCTTGTGCAGCTTATCACACGGTCTATAAAATAACTCAGTGATGGGGAAGAGTCTATTGCTAACATACAAAAATAAACTAGAAGGAAAAAAAAAAAACCTGACTATGTAGGTTCTGTGAATAGCGTTGACCCAAAAAGGAAACATGAAAGAAAATAGGCATTGGAAAGTTCTGCCCCTGGGGAAATGTAGACCATCTACTTGTGGAAGTGGTAAGGGTGATGGGAGGAGGAATAGGTAGAGGATAGGAAAGAAGATTCAGGGTAAAGCTTATAGTGGTGTAAGTAGTAATTGTAGTAGTAGTAGTAGTAGTAGTAGTAGTAGCACCTCTTGGCGTGTAAGGCGGAGGGGAGGATTGGCCAAAAGTGTCCAACTCTATATCTTGTGTCCTTTCCTTCATCCCTGTCTCCTTCTTCTTCTTCTTCTTCTTCTTGCTGTGGCTGCCCCCGTCAACCAAGTTCTCGTACTGCGAATGAAGAGAGCCATTAACTGTCACGTCCGTCACAACCCCGTCACGTATCATCTGCTACTCTCTGGAGCTTTCTTTCATTAAACACCACGTCACATCAACCCCTTCACGATGCTGCACTCCCAACACCGTCACTCACGCCACACTCCAACCCGCCGTCACATATCGAGGTTACCACTATACCAGTACACCCCAAGGCCACTATCTTCCCAACACCGTCACAGTTTATGTTCAGCTCCATCGCCGCTACGCTTCAATACTTCAGTCACACTTCACTACTCACACTAGTCACATTCCACTCCACTTTACTTCATCCCACCTGTTCCATCCCTGCCAATATCCATTTCATCCCCGTCACAGACCAATCCTATCTACGTTTTATTTTTTTTTTATTATATTTTTTGTTTTTTTTTTATCCAATAGCCCAAATCTTCCTTTTTTGAGCTTAAACTGTCATCTCCTGATTTATGGCCGCTTGGATGGTGGCCCTCCTCCCGTGGTGGCGTAAGTTGCTTTTTAAAGTGGCGCCTTTGCAGAAGCTCGTGTCGCGGCTCAGAGTTTAATGCAATACTCTCTGAAGATAGGGCTGACAGAAAACATGAGGGTATTCTTTGGGTACTCTGCGATGCCTTGAAAACTGAACAGCTTCTGGTTCGAACTCAAATCATCGAGATTACCACGTATGAACGCTGACCAGGGACCACTCTTCCATCGCCTCCATCACCCTGTCCCCGCCACGCACTGCCACACTCACCTTACTACTATTCACTGTTGTATCGATGCAGAAGCAGACGCAGAAGAGGAAGAAGCCAGTGAAGATGAACCCCACCATTATCAGGTAGGGGAGCTTCACCGACTCCGTCACCCACCACCAACTGAAGGGAAAGGAGAGTGACGTTAAGGAAACAAATGATGAAGAGAGAGAGGGAGAGAGAACTTTTATCATTCACTTAAGGAGAAAAGGCTGGACATGCATATGGGAATGAAGCTGTAGTCACTATTGTATGGGGTTGTATGGTGGCGTATATGGGACCTTGTTACTACCATAGCATATAACCAGTGACGCCCGTACAGAGGAAAATACAAGCGAGCAAGTGACATTCATTCGAGGGAAATGCGAGATTGTGATAGACATTGAATGGTAAAGTGATTATGAAAAGAGGCCGTGACATTGGCATCTAGAAATTGAGGATAATGACAAGCGCTGAGATAACTGGATAGGAAAGTGATAGAACTTCATAATTCTGCAAGAGGAAAGTGACAAACGTTGACCGATATATGATAAGCACGTTGGCACTGAAAAGGGCAAACGTTGGGAACAAGAAAAAGAGAGAGAAAATAACATTGCGAAAATATGAAAACTAAGGTCAAAAGTGTTGAGACAATACACACACACATGTTCAGACAAAAAAAAATCACTTTCAAGAAAGAAATAACAGCAAATCACGGCCAATTACCGTGCCACGTCCAACACACACACAGAGGAAGTATCTAACTCAACACGAACGTGAATAACAAGTGAAACGGAAATGGTAATAGTGACGACTGAAGGACACCCGGTAAAAGAATACAGAAATAAAAAAAAATGATAATAATCTAAAGGAGAAAGAGAAAGCGTTGCGTCCTCAAAAAAAAAAAAAAATGTCAAATGAAAGCGACCAAGAGTAAGATGCCAAGTAAAAAATGACAAAAAATATAGATATTACCTTTTTTTTCTGTTGTATGAAAGTGCTGCAATGAAGTCAGGGTTATGGGAGAACACCGAAGAGGAGGAAGAGGAGGGAGGAAGTGTGACAGGAATAATCTCGTAGGTAGGCGAAGGTTCTACAAATAGTGTGGTAGGCCTTTGTCTTCTGATTTCGCGGGTACTTGTGTGTGACCCGAAAAGGAGATGAGAGAGAGAGAGAGAGAGAGAGAGAGAGAGAGGAGAGAGAGAGAGAGAGAGAGAGAGAGAGAGAGAGAGAAAGAGAGAGAGAGAGAGAGAGAGAGAGAGAGAGAGAGAGAGAGAGAGAGAGAGAATCGTGCATCGTTTTGCGCCACAAAAATCGAAAGGACTAGAATGGAAAAAAAATGTAGGACGATGAGGAGGAAGAGGCTGACATACCAATCGGAATACACCTGCGGGTAGTCATTAGGGCGGGCTGTTTGGAGACGTGAGGAGGAGGAGGAGGAGGAGGAGGGACTGGATAACACACACTACATTAAGTCAGTTCTCATAAGCACTGTTCATGTAATATTTAAATTCTAAGACACAGACGAATGTTTTCTTTCTTGATGTTGCGGAGGATAAACATTACTCCTATACCTCTCTTTTCCTTTACCTTGAAAGACAATCACTAAGTACGTGACCTCAAGAATTGTCAACATCTTAAGCCGCTGCGTCGTCAGAAGTTCGGCAGTTTGATCTGAGGTAATCCTGGATCTTTGGGACCATTAGAGAGAGAGAGAGAGAGAGAGAGAGAGAGAGAGAGAGCGAGAGAGAGAGAGAGAGAGAGAGAGAGAGAGAGAAGGGGAAATAGAGACAGACAGACAGTGAGAGAAACACACACACACACACACACACACACACACACACACACACACACACACACACACACACACAGTCATGCCCTGCTGGCCTCACCGCGGAGTCGCCTCATTATTGGCAACAACTTACTGAAACGTACGCAGTTGAAGGGCTCTTGACTTTTTCTTTCCGTCCACTCTGACAGGCTTGTTGTTGTTGTTGTTGCTGTGTGTGTGTGTGTGTGTGTGTGTGTGTGTGTGTGTGTGTGTGTGTGTGTGTGTGTGTGTGTGTGTCCCCTCTTGAGTCCTTCATGAAAAGTTACATAATTGTTGCTATAGTCTCACCACCACCACCACCACCGCCACCACCACCACATTTATCAACTTTCATCAACCAAAACTCTTATAAATTAAAAGTTCTAATTTAATTCAGCACACAAACTTCCTCCAGTGTTTAATTGTTTACAAACCACCTCATTGCGTGAAGCCGCTTACATAAACGGGAACATAAAACAAACACCACCGGCCGGTTGTAAATGAAGTGGCTACAGGAAATGCAGCAATCTGTGTAATTAATGCAAATGCCAATTACTACGGGAATGTTGGCTCAGGTCAGTGACAGCAGTGAGTGAAGTGCTCCGGCCTTGACCAACACTGTCCGGAAGCCACTGTGCTGTCCCGCGCGAGATTAAATCCTTTAACTAGAAGATCTGCCATGTAGGAAGCCGTAGCTCTTGTTCAGAAACTCGCAGAATGGAGCGTTACTTGTAGTGAGTAGAAGGGTTGAGTGCTCTTCGTAGACTGCGAGAGAATTAAAGGTGAGAGTTTCTTGTAGACTGAGTGAAAGGGTTGTGTGTTCCCTGTAGGCTGTGAATGGAAGGGTTGAGTGTTCCTTGTAGGCTGAGTGGAAGGGTTAGGTGTTCCTTGTAGGCTGAGTGGAAGGGTTAGGTGTTCCTTGTAGGCTGTGAGTGGAAGGGTTGTGTGTTCCTTGTAGGCTGTGAGTGGAAGGGTTGTGTGTTCCTTGTAGGCTGTGAGTGGAAGGGTTGTGTGTTCCTTGTAGGCTGTGAGTGGAAGGTTGTGTGTTCCTTGTAGGCTGTGAGTGGAAGGGTTGTGTGTTCCTTGTAGGCTGTGAGTGGAAGGGTTGAGTGCTCTTTGTAGGCTGTGAGTGAAAGGGTTGTGTGTTCCTTGTAGGCTGTGAGTGGAAGGGTTGTGTGTTCCTTGTAGGCTGTGAGTGGAAGGGTTGTGTGTTCCTTGTAGGCTGTGAGTGGAAGGCTTGAGTGTTCCTTGTAGGCTGTGAGTGGAAGGCTTGAGTGTTCCTTGTAGGCTGTGAGTAGAAGGGTTAAGTGTTCCTTGTAGGCTGTGAGTGGATGGGTTAAGTGTTCCTTGTAGGCTGTGAGTAGAAGGGTTAAGTGTTCCTTGTAGGCTCTGAGTGGATGGGTTAAGTGTTCCTTGTAGGCTCTGAGTGGAAGGGTTAAGTGTTCCTTGTAGGTTGAGTGGAAGGATTGAATGCTCCTTGTAGGTTCAGAATGG
>NC_087172.1:4142500-4147500 GCF_035594125.1 Scylla paramamosain | reverse complement strand
TGGGACGGACAGGCGGACGCGCAGGTGATATTTCGGTGATAATATGATAGTGTATTCGTCCTGTCAATGTTCAGCATGTGTGTGAAATGTTTAATTTACATCCCACGTTCGTAATGCAAATGGTGTGTGACTATAGCATATTGTGTAATGAAAAATTGCAAATCGTATGTCACTGCTATACTGGAGTGTGAAAGTAGTGGAGTTGTGATTCATAATTATTAATATTCCGTTTGCGTTTCACGGCATGCATCGTCACCTATTTTTTGCGCTGTGTGGGAGCAGCAACGTTTTTTCAAGTCACTTATACACTTTAACACTGAATATACACTACTTACAAAAAAATCATTATAAACTACTGCCGAATACTTTTGCGCGTGTGTGCCACCATTTTTTTTATACTTATCACTAACATGTTCACTTCAGTACATACAAATGACCCACAGGAAGACATAAATCACTGCTGAATATTCTATCGTGTGTGGGAGCAACACTGTTTTTCGTGTCACTCATACACTTAAACAATGCACAGGAATGACTTACACAAATGTATCGTGGATCCCTGTTGAATATTTACGAGTAACATACACTTCACCGTCATATTTACTTCACACTAAGAGGGGAGGGAGGGGCGAAGGCAGACAGACGGACAGATGTGGATGATGATTGGTTTGACATGCTCGCTGCTGGATTTTCGTGTGCATTTTATGTTAGTTTAAGTTGAGAGGGGGAGGGGGAGACACACAGACGCAGCATGGAATATGTATGCTGATTTTGTGTGTATATATTACCTGCTTTTAATAATGATGTTTATTTTAATTAGTGCCAGCATTAATTTTTCGCTCATTTATCCTCACTTATTATTTGTCTCTTTTTGACCTTCAGGTATGCTAATTTGTCTATGTCTCTTAGCGATATCAAACTAATTAGCACCATTATTATTATTATTATTATTATTATTATTACCGGCGGTGGTGGAGGATGGAACCAGAGAGAAGAAAAGACTTACATACGCAGGCATACAGACTTACAGACACAGCCATACATACAAACATACAAATTTACAGATACAGACACACAGACAAAGATATAAAACCTTAAAGACACACATAAAGAGTTACAGGCACAGACATACAGACTTACAGACGCAGACATACATAAAGACTCACATGGGTGGCGGGAGCTGGGGGGCAAGGGCGGGTCATCAGGCGCCTCTGGGTCACGCCAGGCGAAGGAGAGCGGCTCTGGGATGCCTGACGTTGCCGCAGCGATCAGACAACACAACACCTGCAAGAGAGAGGCACGTGAGAAGGAGAGAGAGAGAGAGAGAGAGAGAGAGAGAGAGAGAGAGAGAGAGAGAGAGAGAGAGAGAATGACACGCAGGACTTAATTACAGAGCTATTAGAGACAAATCTTCAGGCTTCAGGACCTTGCATAACTAGGGACACGTTCACGCACATGAAAATTGTACATAAATGTGTGTGAGTTTTTTTTTTTTTTGTGTGTGTGTGTGTGTACTGAAGTGTCTCCAGACTACGTTGCTAGAACATAAGTAATGTTGAAGGTAGCATTAGTTAGGTGGACGAAGCGAAACTGCTCTGGCATGGCTTGGTAGGAACTGGGTGTAACTATATTACAACAGAGGACAGACTCAACTCAAACTTTCCTGCACTCATTCACCTCACACTCCTTGGTCTCCAGTCGTCCTTCATCCTCGCAGTTAACACGGGTTAGCTTATCGCATACTGTGTGTGTGTGTGTGTGTGTGTGTGTGTGTGTGTGTGTGTGTGTGTGTGTGTGTGTGTGTGTGTGTGTGTGTGTGTGTGTGTGTGTGTGTGTGTGTGTGTCTGCTTCAACGTAGACTTTCATTCATCAATTCTGTATAGCTTCTGACCTCCTCCTTTCCCTACTGGTCCCTCTCCCCAAGACTCTGCCTCTTCTACCTTGTTCATATAATCTATTCCCTCTCTATCACTCCGCCTTCTCGTCCTCAGTATTTCCTCCTCGACACACCATACCTTGGAGAGAGAGAGAGAGAGAGAGAGAGAGAGAGAGAGAGAGAGAGAGAGAGAGAGAGAGAGAGAGAGAGAGAGAGAGAGAGAGAGAGAGAATAAATAAGGGATATAAAGTTATATTATCTTCCTTTGTTGGAGGTTGAATTGCAGGAAGCTATGCAATGAAAACTTTACGGTTCATTGACTGCATCTGTGTGTGAGAGAGAGTGTATATATTTGTGTGTGTGTGTGTGTGTGTCTGTGTGTGTGTGTGTGTGTGTGTGTGTAGAAGGTTAATGCAAGGTTACTGGATATATTAACTTGCGTATTATAACGTTTTACTTCACCATCACCATCATATTTTATTCTTCCACCGAAGGACACACGACTCCATCAATCTTCAGTCGTTTTTGCTACTGTCCGTCTATTCCAGATCGTCCTTACAAAACTTCTTTCTATGGTATGGTCTGATTCGTCTAATTGCATCATGCCTCGGTTGTCACGTTACAGTTACACGAATAATCCAACTGTTCCCTGTATCCCGCATTACGTATCCTGCCCTTGCTCTATTTTGCTATCCAGGTAATTTGCAAGGATGTTTATTATGAGGACTCCTCCTTCAGACATCCAATGACGGACACTGACTCTTGAGATTAAATTATTATGAGAATTCAAGAGACAAGGGTTGACATAAAAACGCATAACCTACACATCCCTAATGTCTTCCCACCTGCTTGCTAATTATACCGCTACCTGGAGGTGGCTAGCGAGCTCGAGATATTAAATAACACATGTAAGGTATTTTTCACCCCTCGGCGTGCCAGTCTTCCCTCTGCACGTCACCGCAGGGAGGGTAATGTGCCGTGGTGCAATGGGGGTTGGGGAAGGGGGAGAGTCGTCTATTCCTGAGCCTGGCGCGCAATTATTGTTGTGAGTAGGTGGTGTAGTTAGCGACACATGCATACTTGTTAATTAATGATGGAGGTGGTGGTGGTGGTGGTAGTGATTGCTATTGTTGTTATGATTGATGGTGGTTCTCGTCATTATTATTATTGTCATTGTCTTTATTATTATAATAATAATAATAAATAATAATTATTATTATTATTATTGTTATTATTATTATCATCATTATTTTCCACCAATATTGCTGCTGTTGATACTAATACTACCACTACCACTACTATTACTATTACTACTACTACTACTACTACTACTACTACTACTTCCACCACCACCTTTACTGCCCCGGTGACCTCGCCCTGACATGACTCACCCGCCACGTGTCCCCTGCTGATCCACCTGGTGTGGTGAATCACTCCCGTTTTAGGGAAAGTGGCAGGGCTGTACCCACAGTCCACACCCTGACCCTGCTGCTATTTTTATACCACTGCCATGAGCACCACCCATATCTGAGTACTGTGGAGAGAGAGAGAGAGAGAGAGAGAGAGAGAGAGAGAGAGAGAGAGAGAGAGAGAGAGAGAGAGAGAGAGAGAGAGAGAGAGAGAGAGAGTTTTACGTGACCGCCCGAAAAAAAATAAATAAATAAATAAAGTGTAGATGGCCGAGGGTGATTATCTTTCCAGGGGCCACGATCCACCGCGGCAATCTTCACCCCAGCACCGCACTGCACCCCGCCCTGCCCCGCCCCGCCCCGCCTGACAACGCCTTCCAGCGCTAAGTAGCCTTGTTGCCTCTGTTATTCACCGACTCTTTTTGGATGATAATACGGCCTGTTCCTTGTCATTTAATCTGTCTGAGTGCTCCCTCCTCTCTCCCCCTCTCTCTCTCTCTCTCTCTCTCTCTCTCTCTCTCTCTCTCACACACACAGACACCCACACACACACACACACACAGACACCCACACACACCCACCCACCCACACACCACCCCCACACAAACACACAAACACACACACACACACACACACACACACACACACACACACACACACACACACACACACACACACACACACACACACACACACACACCACACGCGCAGATTATAGCTAGAAATATGAAGTGACGATTTTTAAAACTTCACAAACTTACGTAAAATTTAAAATGGACTCCGAACTGAACAAATAAAATATCGCATGCCATCAAAATACAAACAAAAAAATGTGTAGCACTGAGACATAAAAAAAGTGACATCAGTGACTCGCTCCTGTCCAGATAATTATACCTCTGGCTTACATCTCTATTTCTGTCCCCTCTCTCTCTCTCTTTTTTTTTTTTTAAACCGCATTTGATCTTTTCTTCCATTTTTATTTATTTACTTACATTGATCAACCCCCTCCTGATATATAAAGATTTAAAAGTATGCAAATAATACTAAGAGCACGGGATTATGTAGCGTGAGAGGCGGGCAGTCAAGGGCACGGCATTATCCTTCATTAATGCTCTGACATGCAACTTGACCTCACTTGCCCTGCCATCGGTCGGCCTCGTATACTAATTTGCCGTGATTGATTTGACCGCTCTTTCTCTCTCTCTCTCTCTCTCTCTCTCTCTCTCTCTCTCTCTCTCTCTCTCTCTCTCTCTCTCTCTCTCTCTCTCTCTCTCTCTCTCTCTCTCTCTCTCTCTCATGATAATCCCTTAGCCCCCTCCTCCCCCCGTTAATTATCTTGACCACGCCTTTACGACCGAGAGAGAGAGAGAGAGAGAGAGAGAGAGAGAGAGAGAGAGAGAGAGAGAGAGAGAGAGAGAGAGAGAGAGAGAAGGGGTGAGGTAGGGTGAAATGAACCACGACTGAAATAAATAGAAAAGAATTCATTAAAGTAAGGCTAGAGAAATGTAAATAGATATTGTGAAATGAACAGAGAGAGAGAGAGAGAGAGAGAGAGAGAGAGAGAGAGAGAGAGAGAGAGAGAGGGGAGGGGGACTGTTGAGGGAGCGCATATCCAGGTCGTGTTAAGTAGCAGTGAGGTTAAGTCAGGTCACTTAAGCTCCCTCTGTGGATTTCTGAAGCGGAAGACAACCCCCATATAACATTAAAAGGCAGAT
>NC_087172.1:4125000-4132500 GCF_035594125.1 Scylla paramamosain | reverse complement strand
TAACCAAATTGTTGCTTCACGTTATCTTTTTGTCATTATCGTATTTACTGTCTTGCATTGCTTACTTTCTTTGCACCAGACAGTGTGGCTCATGCGAAACACAGCACGACTGATACCGCTTGCTCTTCTTTTCTTTTAGTCTCTCTCTCTCTCTCTCTCTCTCTCTCTCTCTCTCTCTCTCTCTCTCTCTCTCTCTCTCTCTCTCTCTCTCTCTCTCTCTTGAATTAGACCTATTGTTTTAATTTCCTCAGGTTCGTACTGTCTATCCATGTACTTTTTTTTTTTTTCTAAACATCACTATTTTACTTTAGGCATCCATTCGTTTACATCTCTTCTTCCCCCGGGTATCTGCTTTGGCATCCTCGCCTTGCTCCGGTGCGCGGGAAGTCAGGCAGCATGCATATACATATTTCACAAAAGGGCGGCGACGGCACCTGGGAAACAGGTACACGAGGTACAGAGGAAGTAATCATATCTCTGTTTCTGTTTGTCGTTTTCAATGTTTTATTAGCTTTGCTGGATGCCAGTGTGTGTAGCAAAAGCATATACCATCTATTTACTTCTTTCTAGCCTTTGTTCAATGCCGCTGTATAATAATGCAATTTATGAACCATCTCCCGCCACAAGGTAAGGAGGAAGGAGAGATATCTATATTCCTCCCTGTCTTTTCTGTCTATTGGTCTTCCTGGATGCCAGTGCTCAGTGTTGGTGTGTAATAGTGCAAGTATGCAGTGCACTAACTATCTCCCGTCGTGTAGGAGTGGAAATATGATAGACAAATTAGTGAAGAAAGATGACAGGAGAGATAAATGTGTATGGCTGAAGAAAATGACAATAGTAGAAGATAAAAAAAAATGATCATGTGTAGGCCTGATGGCTTCTTGCAGCTTTCCTTATGTTTTTATGTATTAGTAAGTAATGGATGGAGTCAGTGGAGCAGTCTAGTGGTGGCATCTACGTAGACTCTGCAATCTAGTGGAGGCGTTTGTTCGTCTCCTCGCGTGAGAGGGAAGCGACGGAGGTAATATGGACTTGGAAAAAAAAAAAAGAGTGAGAAAACAGTGCGATGAAGAGCAGTGCAAAAAAAGAAAAAAGCAGAGACGAGGAGTAGATGACTAAAGAAACGTTACAAAGCGAGACAGGTCACAAGAAAAAGAAAATGAAGGAGGAGGAGGAGGAGGAGAAGGAGGGCTCGTCTACCTGCAGCGTTCGTGCCAGGCCCAGTGCACGAGTGGCTGGACAAAAAAGACGCGGAACTGTAAGTGTGGGGAACCTGTTGTTGTGTCCATTGTTGTTCATGTTTTTCTTTGTGCTTGTCTGTTTCTTCTTTTCTTCGTCTTTTCTTCTTCTTCTTCTTCTTCTTCTTCTTCTTCTTCTTCTTCTTCTTCTTCTTCTTCTTCTTCTTCTTCTTTTTTTTTTCTTCTTCTTCTTCTTCTTCTTCTTCTTCTTCTTCTTCTTCTTCTTCTTCTTCTTCTTCTTCTTCTTCTTCTTATTATTATTATTATTATTATTATTATTATTATTATTATTATTATTATCATCATCATCATCATCGTCGTCATCATCATAACCATCATCATCATAATCATCATCATCATTATTTTTATTATTATTATTATTATTATTATTATTATTATTATTATTATTATTATTATTATTATTATTATTACTATTATTATTATTATTATTATTATTATTATTATTAGTAGTAGTAGTAGTAGTAGTAGTAGTAGTAGTAGTAGTAGTAACAGTTGTTGTTGTTGTTGTTGTTGTTGTTGTTGTTGTTGTCGTCGTTGCAGTACCGATGTTAGAAGAAATGGAACACCCACCTACAGAAATAAGAATATATAGAAAGCTGAAATAGTAGAAGGCCTTTTGATCTTTAATAACGGCGTCTATCGTTGAAAGAAAAACAAGTGTAGGCGCTCAGAATAAAACAGATCAAAGCTACTGCCAACCCACTCGCCTCTCCCTCTGCCAGCGTGTGTGGAGGAGACACTTGTAAGGGAGCAACATGTAGAGGACGAGAACACATAAACTTTATAATAGAGAATGAAAACAGGGGGAGAATTTCAATCCTGCCTTCACTATTGCTATTAACAGAGGAGGAATCTAATGCTTTTAAAAGGGGAAAAATCTAAACCTGCCTTCACTATTGCTGTTAATAGAGGAGGAATCTAATGCTTTTAAAAGAGGAAGAATCTAACCCTGCCTTCACTATTGCTGTTAAAAGAGGAGAAATCTAAGGCTTTTAATGGAAGAAAACTCCAAGCTTTTCCTTCTCTAATACTGCTGGTGCTGGGGAAGAAAATAACAATGATGCAGCAATGGTCAGGTGTTATTGCTATATTTGTCATGGGAAAGTTAAAGAATCAAGGCTGATTGCATATAATAAAGTGGAATTATATATATGTTAACCCTTTTATTGCTGTGGTCTTTTTTTTGTACACTTTCAGAGCACTGTAAAATATAATATTTGCATGGAGAAAAGGAGGAAAAAAAGGAGAAGTGGGCAGTAAATTTTGTCACATTTTATTGCAGTATTATCGTTTCTATTTTTAGGGTACAAAACAGTTTAAGACAAAGTATAACAAAAATAAGTGTCGAAAACCTGTACCGGATGATTATAGGAAAGATATTGTGGCAGTGAAAAGGTTGGACAGTGATCCCCCCGCCCCCAACACACACACACACACACACACACACACACACACACACACACACACACACACACACACACACACACACACACACACACACACACACACACACATAGAGGTTGTTGAGTCCAAACGGGTGGGGAGGGAGGGGGAGTGTTCTCAACTCAGGCCCAGGATTACGCAGTATCGAGGCCGCTCCTGATCCTAAAGTAAAAGCTACAGGCACGGAGCTCCAAAGTCCCCGTGAATAGGAGGTACTGCAGCGCTGTTTTAAAGGAATGAAATGAAGTGAAGGTAATGAGAGTAGCCGCCCGCTCAGGTGTGCTGCGGCAGTACAGGTGTCGCCCCTCTCCCCTTCCTTCTTCCCTCTCTGCCTGCCCCGACCAATTCGTCTCCCAGCCCCGCCCTCCCAGTCTCTCCTTTCCTGCCCTCCTCGCCTCTCCCTCGTCCCGAGTATTTACTTACCTGGATGTGTTACTCTACTTTACTCCTTTCCTGCTGACTGATGTGCCCGTGTGTGTGTGTGTGTGTGTGTGTGTGTGTGTGTGTGTGTGTGTGTGTGTGTGTGTGTCACCCGGAACTGGAACTGGCCAGGTGTCTCATTCTCACTAGGAAACATCTCTCACCTTCACCCAGTTTTTTTTTCTCCCATTCGTTAGAGGGAAAGAAAAAAGAGAAAAAAAAATACCAATATTTTCCTCCTTCCCCATGAGACCCAGACCGCGTGTTCGTGTCACATCCCCACCACTCTCCATACCTCCCCATGCCTTCCCACCAGCCCCCGACATTCACAGAATCTAGACTTATACACAGCAGAACGCAAGGGAGAATAGGAAGAAATCTCGCTGGCCTTGGAAGCAATTGTGTGGAAAACCTTAAATTTCACCACCTGGTATGGAGTTTCCTGGGCCATAATACGTCTTATATGATTTGTTATACCATTCTTCCTCTTCCTTCTGCTCCCACGTTCTCTTCACTTTCCCTCTCTCTCTTTTCCCACCCTTCATCTCTCCTGCTCCTTTATCTCTCCTCTCCTTAGTCTTTTTTTTCTTTTCACTTCCTCCGTCTTGTGTCTCTTTCGTCTTCCATCCTCTCAGTTACTTCCTATCTCCCTTCCTTTTCTCTCTCCCTTCCTCCTTCCTTCCCTCCTACGCTGACAGTGGCTCAAACTCCTCCAACTTGTCTCACTTTTCAAAGACATTCAGGAAGATATATTTTTTTTTTTTTTGAATGTTTAAAGTGCATTATAGACTCGGCAGAGAGAGAGAGAGAGAGAGAGAGAGAGAGAGAGAGAGAGAGAGAGAGAGAGAGAGAGAGAGAGAGAGAGAGAGAGAGAGAGAGAGAGAGAGAGAGAGAGAGAGAGAGAGAGAGAGAGAGAGAGAGAGAGAGAGAGAGAGAATCATGAGATGTATACATGTACAGGCAAAGAGAGGCAAGCAGAAAAAAAGCATACATACCTACATATTATAAATACATGCATGCATACATACGTACATACATACATATAGACAGACAGACAGACAGACAAGAAATATACACAAACAGACAGACAGACAGGCAGACAGCAAACATAACATACTCATACGTACTCATACATGCCTACAAACACACACCCACACACACACAGACACACACACACACACACACACACACACACACACACACACACACACACACACACACACACACACACACACACACACACACACACACACACACACACACACACACACACACACACACACACACACACTTAAAGCCTCGGGTAGATTTATGGAAATCCTTCACTCAGGAGTCTCGCTGAGGACAAAAGCTGGAGTTTTGGCGTGGCGTGTGTGGCGTGTGTGGTGTGCGGCATCAAAGCAGCGACTCTTTGGGGTGTTCTTAGGGCCTCAGTGCGTCGCGGGAATGTACACACTTACTGCGCCCTTGGAAGCCTGCTGGTGTGTGAGCGTCCCTGTGTTGTTATTCATGAAACGAGGAGACTACGCTGGACAATGAAGAAGGAAATGGTACAGGGAGGGAAAGGAAGGGACAGAATGAACAGTAAAAGTGACATGAATTGTTTTCTGTCCTCCGCTTCATTTTAACAGAAATAAAGAGGATTGAGTTAAACTATCTTATGTTAAGAGGCTTATGTTAAACTTTTGCCGGAGACATTTATTTATATTTTCAGGTTTAGATTTGAATAAACTGTAATCGCTTTAAATTCTCTTCCTCCGTACCTTCCTCTTCCCTCTTATCTTTCTTTCTCGTCGTCCTTTCTCTCGTCCAGTCCTTGTCCTTCTCTTTACTTCTTCCTCTTCCTTCACCTCCAAGAGGAAAAAAAAAAAAAAAAAATATATATATATATATATATATATATATATATATATATATATATATATATATATATATATATATATATATATATATATATATATATATATATATATATATATATATATATATATATATACGGCTTTACATTCATCGTCTCTAACTCGGCGGATTGTTGAGCCACTCGTGAATAATTAATTGCCAGGAAGTCATCTCCTGTAGACACCAACAAGACACGACTCCTGGGTTGTTCAGTGACCACCTGCTGACAGTAAACAAATTGTCTTCAAATCCAGTATCTTTTCTTAGTCACAGCAGTGCAGCAACATGTAATTAAACAGTGTGTAGGGAATCTAAAGGTCAGTTGCTGTGTGTAATCCTTTGTAATCCTTTGTAATTACTAAAAAAGTTGTTGTATTTATTATCTTGCCTTTATAAACTGACCACTCTACTAGGAAGGCATTGTCTTGCTCCTCGTTACTGACCGCCACTAACAAAGGTGGTGGTAACCCATAACTCCTTGCTCCTAGTAACTGACTGCCATTACTAAGAAGGTATTGGCATTAACACATTATTCCTTGCTTCTGGTAACTACCCACCATTACTACGTATTATGAAAACACCACCCTACAATGCCACCTTCCCACAGCATCCGATTCTTACATTACTGCATCGATATCTGCTCCCATTAACTGACTATCAATATTAGACACTTGTTCTTGGTAGTTACTGGCCAACACTACCAAAAGAAGAGAATTCCTAAGGCTACACTATAACCTCTATATTCACATGAGATACAGTGGTGGCCAGAGACAGAGTAACCTTCTTGATTCACTTGCAATGTGCAACGTGTTCTGTCATTTCCCATAATCTCATGTCTTCTGATTCGCTGCCGGTCTTGCTCAATCTGACACTTATAGAATCTTAGTGTTGTTGTTGTTGTTGTTGTTGTTGTTGTTGTTGTTTTTGTTATAATTTAATTCAATTTTTCTATACTCTTCTCGTGTTGCATTTTCTCATCTACACATCAGATAACTTAAGACAGAGAGAAACCATTAGACAGTCTTGTTAGATCTGACACTCGTATAATATTAATGTTGTTGTTATTGTTATAATAATTTTATTCTATTTTTACATACTCTTTTTCATGATACATTTACTCATCTACCTACACATCAAATGACTTAAGACAGAAAGAAAACACTTGACAGTCTTGCTAAATCCGACACTCATTGACACTCAACAGACCAGAAAGCTCAAGACACAAAAATAAACTCGCAAAATTACACGACTTCTGGTCACGGCTGGTCACAACACACCTCCTTTTAGTAACACGAACACACTCATCCTCTACCCTCAAGCACTTCCTCGCAGCAACACAGTTTATAATGCTACCGCCAATCAGGTCGTGTATTTTCGCGTGACCTTCCTAGTGAGTGCAGAAGCGTGAAAACAAATGTCAGTAATCACTTACTAAAACACATAATGGTCTCGCTCCTGGCTGGCAACAGTGAGGGAGAGAGCTGTGGCCAAGGCGTGTGTTTGTAGGATTACCTTCAGGGGTTGGTATCAGTGTTGAGGGCAGTGTCTGGGTGTGGCGAGCAAGGACAAGGTTGGGCGAGATGTGAGGTGGGGGAGGGATCATTCAGTCAGGCAGTAAGTCAGCAGCAAAGCATTATAATTATATCTCCATGTTTATGTCAAATTTAGACAAGTTTACTTATTTATATTTTTATGTTTTTATTCTCGACTTTTTGGAAGAGGCATAAGGGTGGTTTCTCTCTCTCTCTCTCTCTCTCTCTCTCTCTCTCTCTCTCTCTCTCTCTCTCTCTCTCTCTCTCTCTCTCTCTCGCGTATTTTACCTGCTTTAGACCAGTTTTCTTGATATGCAAAAATAAATAAACAAATAAATAAATAAATAAATAAATAAATAAGATAAGATGAACATGTAAATTCCCTCATGAAAATTGTTCCGAACTAATTTAATGAAACTTGACATCTCGCACTTGATCATAAGGGGAATTATTTTGGGGGGAAATCTTGCCGCTGGAATGTTCGTGAGGGAAATTCACCTTAGGGAAATTACGACTAATGATATCCCTAATGACCATGGCAGGGCTTTGCAGGGCAGTTGTCAAGGTTAGGTTAGGTTAGGTTAGGTTGTGTGTGAGAGAGAGAGAGAGAGAGAGAGAGAGAGAGAGAGAGAGAGAGAGAGAGAGAGAGTTTATGTACGCAATGGTAGCACTTTTTCTATGTTTTGGTTCTTTTGTAAATATAATGTGTTATGTTTAAGAGAGAGAGAGAGAGAGAGAGAGAGAGAGAGACATGAAGTTTGTGCCAGGTTGGGGGAGCATGTGGTAGAAAACTGACCACACAAAAACTAAAGGAAAAAAGATACTTCTCAAAGTTTTTTCTCTCTTTTTTTCCCTTTTTAAAAGAGACAAGGAGCAAAAAAAGAAAAAAAAACGGGAAAAAAGGAAAGAGAAAATCAAGTCCACCTATCTCCAGAAATTCACACACA
>NC_087172.1:4087500-4120000 GCF_035594125.1 Scylla paramamosain | reverse complement strand
ACTCATGACGTCACAGGGAAAAGGAGCCAATGGGAGGAGCAGTGGGCGGGGCCATGCGGTACAGCTGAAGTCGGCGTGCGGGTTGGTCAGTGTGTCACAAACATGGGAAGAAGAAGGAACACACTGGAGCTCTCCTGGTGCCTCGCCGTGCTGGCCTGCCTCGTCTCTGGTAAGCTAAACGAGACTTGTGGCACTGTTCATTAGCCCCTGTACCCGCCACCTCTGTGGTGGTGCACGGGCGTGGTGGTGCGCGGCGCGGCACGGGGACGCGGCTAACGGGAGTGTTGTGTTGTTTGACCTGCGGGTGTAGGCCAGGAGGGAAAATCTCTTACTTCCTTCTTTTTCCCGTAATTTCTTAGGTGTGCTTATCAGTTTCTCTCAGTGAGAATATCCTGCTCCGTCTTTAAGCTTTCCTTCTCAGCATTTTCCTCCAGCAAAATACTGTAAAGCTGTGATTCTCTTCTGTTCTTTATCAATATCCTCTTTCATCTTTCCTTCAGCGAAAATCGGAACATGCAGGAAATATAAATCGGCTTTACTGTTGTACTTTCCAGAAAGACAATAGTTATAACAATCCGAGCTATTTGAAGCTGGTACAACTCGTGTAACAAGCCCAATGTAGTTACGTGATTCAATACTTTCATTTTTAGCTCTCAGTGTTCTCGTACATTGAAAGGCGGTTTTTTTTTTTCAATGATGTTGGATGTTTCAAGGTTCCAGCGCTTTCCGTTCACCTGAGCTCCTCTTTTAGTGGGTCACGTTTGATTTTCCTAGGCACGACCGTTCGAACCCATTCAATGCCTCGTTTGCTTATCTCGACTCCGTTTAATATTCCGCGCCTCGCACTGTTTGGATCCTTTACGTATTTTTTTCCTATCAGCATTCTTGTTCATCACTAAATGTCGGTGTATATTTTCCCCGATGCCTCGAGCTTTTCTTAAGAATATCGCGTTTCTGAGAGGGAGAAATGCAAGCATGCACTGAATATATTTTATGTTGTGGAGTTTCTTTTATTTTTATAGAGTATCGCATCACCGTCTGAAACCTTTGTTGCAAAGAGAGAGAGAGAGAGAGAGAGAGAGAGAGAGAGACGCACAGACAGTCTCGTAGACCACATGAAAGACAGACACGCTGAATTAATGAGACAGGCAGATAGATTAACACACAGATCAACATAGAATAAACATAAGTCTCTCTCTCTCTCTCTCTCTCTCTCTCTCTCTCTCTCTCTCTCTCTCTCTCTCTCTCTCTCTCTCTCTCTCTCTCTCTCTCTCTCTCTCTACCAGAAGGAAAGAAAAGCATATAAATCACAGGTGGGTTCACATGGCGACAGGTAGAGAAACATAATACAAGTGAAATACAGAGGCAGTAGGGAGCTTATAAAAATAAAAAGGGAAACTCGACTGCAGCTCTCTCTTCAGGTCATGGTTCTAAGATAGGGTAGACTCTCTCTCTCTCTCTCTCTCTCTCTCTCTCTCTCTCTCTCTCTCTCTCTCTCTCTCTCTCTCTCTCTCTCTCTCTCTCTCTCTCTCTCTCTCTCGCTGTCGGTCAAAATGCCAAATGTTCTACACACACACACACACACACACACACACACACACACACACACACACACACACACACACACACACACACCGCCCTAAAGACACACAGAGGAACACGAATCAATATACGGGTAGGTCATGTTTACCTACACACACACACACACACACACACACACACACACACACACACACACACACACACACACACACACAGTTCGCGAATCTTACAAGGAACAAAAACAGTACAGTCCGTGTTCTAAGGCAGCAATCATCAGCACTCAACCCTCCTCCTAACTTCTCTTTTATCATTCGAGCCTAGAGAGAGAGAGAGAGAGAGAGAGAGAGAGAGAGAGAGAGAGAGAGAGAGAGAGAGAGAGAGAGAGAGATGAACATTTAATATTATTTTTACTCTAAAGGCCACAGATCAATTTCACTTTTAGGGAAAAAATGAGAGGAGGGTATTGAAAAACTTAAAATCCTTGTGTATTTTAAACTTTCAAGTCGAGATTGACACGGGAGTGGTGACGGAAAAATAGAGGTGACCGCCCTTAGAGAGAGAGAGAGAGAGAGAGAGACATATGATTTTCCAGGTCTCACTTTCTCTCTCACTGCTTTACTATAGACTCGTGGTGATGTAATCGGTATTAAGTTTCACGGGAAGGTAATCAGCAAGAGGGAAGGAATTAAAAAAAAAAAAGGTAGATGAAAAAAGTGACCAATTAGATTAAAAAAAGGTGGCCAACTTTCCACGAAGGTCGAGTGGGAGACGATATCTTGCTACTGGTGGGGAAAAAAAAAAGGTAATTACGTGTTTATTGTCGCCTAGTGAAAGTTTCTGTTGTCGCTCCTCACGCTATTGTTTTAAATGTTGACACACACACACACACACACACACACACACACACACACACACACACACACACTTATTTGGTTAACGATGCAACCAATTTTCTTTTATAGGGGTTTTAGAGAGAGAGAGAGAGAGAGAGAGAGAGAGAGAGAGAGAGAGAGAGAGAGAGAGAGAGTTTTATATCTACCTCCAGGGTCAAGGGCATGCTTTGACCCGTGACCTTGGGGAGAGAGAGAGAGAGAGAGAGAGAGAGAGAGAGAGAGAGAGAGAGAGAGAGAGTAAAATTAGAGAAAGTTTTGGAGAGCTTAGGTGGACAAAAACTAAATACCGGTTCCATAGTTGAAGTGAAGACAAGATACTTTCTCTCTCTCTCTCTCTCTCTCTCTCTCTCTCTCTCTCTCTCTCTCTCTCTCTCTCTCTCTCTCTCTCTCTCCCTTCCGTCAATGGCTGCAAAACTCCCGTGCTGGTGTAAAGGTAATATAACTGCACTGCTGCCAGGTGTTGCTGCTTGAACAGGTGCTTACCTCGGCACTCATTAGGGAAGGAAAGAAGGAAGTGAAAATCAAGCACATTTTACAAGCGTTCACTCATTTCCATCACCTGGCTTTTGTGTGAGAATAAAAGAGGCACAACTTTGATTATTCTCCTTTAGCATGATTGGATTTCTTTCCATTGGTATCCTTCTTTTTTTTTGTTAAATTTTCTCAGGCATCTATTTGTAGCGTGTCCTTCATTAAGTGTGTGTGTCTTTCCTTTACCTTTAAAAAGTAACAGTATTATTTTGTTACCGTAATCTTCAATAACTCGTTTCCTCCTTCCCTGACTCTCTGTATCATAACTTTCATCCCAATACATATTTTTTTTTTATTAATTCAGTATGATGTAAGTCTTGTTTATTTTTGGAACGAGTTGTTATTGTCACCATAATACTTTTCTTTTCAATCGTATTCTGTTTTTATTTTTTATTTTCATAACTTTCACTCAATACACTGTCTCAGTAACACGGTTCCCTTGATAATTTAACATTTTTTTTTTTTTTTTGGGGGGGAAGGAATCTAGCACACTTCATTATTTTTTACAAAGTACTCCCTTCACTCTTACTGTGCCTGATATTTCTCTCTCTCTCTCTCTCTCTCTCTCTCTCTCTCTCTCTCTCTCTCTCTCTCTCTCTCTCTCTCTCTCTCTCTCTCTCTCTCTCTCTCTCTCTCTCTCTCTCGTCTTTCGTAAAGAAGTGATGCAATAACAAATGAAGAGACGTAGATCACTCGCTTCTTTAGTCTCAAATTGTTTTCACTTTTACTCTTTTTACTTTTTTTTTTTTTTACTTTTCATCGAAGGTCCACGAGGCAAGAGTAAATACACGTGTCTCATTAAGGAGGGATGAGAGAGAGAGAGAGAGAGAGAGAGAGAGAGAGAGAGAGAGAGAGAGAGAGAGAGAGAGAGAGAGAGAGAGATGCTACTTCTGACCTTTAAAATTTCTCCGATACTTCACATCCTTATTCTCCTCCTCCTGCTTCCCTTTCTCTTCCTCCCGCTCTCCCTTCTCCTTAATTTTAGTTTTCACTTTTATCCAGCTCGAGATCGTTTCTACACAATATTATTCTCCTTTCTTTATGAAGATTGCTTTATTATATTACTACTAGAAAAAAAAATCTAGTGATCATTACTTGTACTAGTTTCCGTAACAGCAGCAGCATCAGTAGTAGCAGCCACAGTAACAGATAATGCTGTAATATACATGGTAGTCATAGTGTCGTTAGTGTCAGTAGAAGTAGTAAAAACAATAGCAACAATAATAACAATAGTAGTAATGGTACTTGTAACGACAGTAATAGCAGCGTCAATGCATAGTGAGTGATGGTGGTGGTAATGGTGGGCGCAGTGAGAGGGAGGCGGGGAAGGGAAAGGCAGGTTCGTGAGGACTGACTGAGTGGACAAGGTGAGGCGAGGTGAGCTGGAGGGATGTGCCTTCCTCAATAACCTTGTGAGCGAATACGTCAAATCATTCCCCACGATCTCTCCCTTTCAGTGCCTTCTCTCTCCCCCTCCCTGTTCTTGGCTGGAGAGAGAGTGGTAGGTGGGGAGGGACCTTCGCCTTTATTATCTCACGTCCCTTACTTAAGATTGGATGGTGCAATTTATCATAGACATACCTCGTAAGTGTTGAGAGGTGTGCGGATGTTTATTCTCACTTTACGTTCCTTTGTAGTCGTTGTTCCTTCTCCCCTGCCCTCTCTTCCTACTCGTCATTCTAAGCACTATCATCAGTCGTCATTACCATCTTCCTGCGGTCTCTTGCCTCCTTCACTTCCTCGTGTTATTTTTCTTCTTTTCCTTTCTACCGTCTCTTTGTATGCTCTTCACTCTTCTTTCTCCTCTTGTTAGTGTCTCTCCTGGTCCGTGCTTATGTTGAGTTTTGTCTCGTTTTCCTTCTTTTGGTTCTTGCCTTTTCCTGCTTGTTTCCTCCTCCTCCTTCTCCTCTTCCTCCTTTTCGATTTAAACTCTTCCTCTTCCGTTTCTGATGTCTTAGCCCTTCCCTTGACCCTTAGTTTCTCTCTCTCTCTCTCTCTCTCTCTCTCTCTCTCTCTCTCTCTCTCTCTCTCTCTCTCTCTCTCTCTCTCTCTCTCTCTCTCTCTCTCTCTCTCAGAATATCGAGTTTTCATAAAATTTTAACTAACTAAATTTACGCAGTTAATATCTTCTTATTCTGTTATTGTTGGGAAATTATAATGAAAAAATGTGTGTGTGTGTGTGTGTGTGTGTGTGTGTGTGTGTGTCTAGCTTTTAAAATTTCTACACAAATCGCCTATTGTAACTAATATTTACACAAAATTATAGAGAGCTAAAGGTTAACAGAATAACTGACCTCTCGCACAAAAAAAAATTTTTTTTTTTCTTTTACCTTCAGTTTTACTCGTACTTTCCTTTTTCCTTATTTCCTCTTCCTGTTCTTCTGCCTTCCCGTCATCGTCTTGGTTAGTCATTTTGCTGTAGATGAGCTAGAAGAGGAGGATGAGGAGGAGCAATACGATGCGGGAATGGTGAGTTGGTGAGTAGGAAGAAGGAAGAAAGAGTTGTGCCAAATCTTAAGGAACTCTCTCTCTCTCTCTCTCTCTCTCTCTCTCTCTCTCTCTCTCTCTCTCTCTCTCTCTCTCTCTCTCTCAAGGTGTCTACTACACTATTTTCTTGTTTTGGTCGTGTTTTGGCGCCTAACCAGATCGAGAGAGAGAGAGAGAGAGAGAGAGAGAGAGAGAGAGAGAGAGAGAGAGAGAGAGAGAGAGAGAGTTCACTTTCTCCCTTCTTTCTTCGCGAAGGGAAAGTGAGTTAGCCTAGCCACGGTTTTGCTGTGGGCAGATAACTCAAATGGCAGTCGACGAGCCACTTATCTCTCTCTCTCTCTCTCTCTCTCTCTCTCTCTCTCTCTCTCTCTCTCTCTCTCTCTCTCTCTCTCTCTCTCTCTCTCTCTCTCTCTCTCTCTCTCTCTCTCTCTCAGCATGTGTGTGTAATCGTCTGGATGTGAAGTAAAATCTCGCTTCACTTTCTTCCGCCTTCCGACAGTTTGTGTATCTGTCTATCAGCCTCCTTCAGACTTCCTCTTTCTCCATTCTTCCCACCACCTTTGCCCTCTTCCGCCCACCCACTCACTCTCTCATTATTTCCACCCACCTCTTTCATTCTTCTTGCATGCATTCATTTCCTCCATTGTCTTCCATGCAATCTCCTTTTCCTTGTATTTTTTTTTTTTTTTTTTGCATTCCTTCCTCTTCCTTGATATCTCTCCACCTTGGATGTCCACCTCTTACCTTCTGCTTTACTCCTTCCCTCTCTTCCTTCTCCTGCACACCTGTCATACTTCTTCATTATTCCTTGCCAACTCTCCCACCTCCTTCGCCTTCACCATCTTCATTCTTTATATCCTTCACTCCTTTGTCCTTCATTGTTATTCTTTACTCTACCGGACCTTCATTCCTTTCATCTTTCATGCCTCCACCTCTCCACACCCCTTCTCCACTCCGCCGCGCATCCCTCCCTCCCACCATTCATTCCTCCGCTCCTTCATCCATTCCCTACTTCACCTTCCTTCCCTACACCCCCCTCCCAACCTCTCCTTCACTCTCAACCCATCCATCCCTTCTCCACTGCCCACTCCACCCTTCCACCTTCCATTTACAGCCACCGAGTAACCCTGACACAGAAATATATAAGGGAAGAGCAACATTGAGGTGGTGAGGGAGGAAGTATTGAAAGAGGGTTAAAATACGTTTATGTCCTTGAATAATACTCACTTGTCAAATAGATTCTGGACACACAAAGATCAAAATACAAGAGGGAGAGGGAGAGACTGCAGGTGGTGGTCAAAGTACCGAGGGAAGTATAGGGAGAGGGAGAGGATGAGGGTGGTGAAATAACAGTTAATTAATAAACATGCGTAGTAAATGAACGCCATCAGTTTTCTTTTATTTCGTTGTACGTTATATCTTTTGTTTGTCCCTTTGGTGTGTGGGTGCATGTACAGAATTCGGTGTTTTAGATTTTTTTTTTTTTTTTTTATTACATTTTTGCATGGCTGGACAGCTCTAGCGCATATTTCGTTTTCATTATTTTCATGTTCTGAGGTCTTTTGTTTATATTTTTGTTTGGAGCAGGTGATTCTCTCTCTCTCTCTCTCTCTCTCTCTCTCTCTCTCTCTCTCTCTCTCTCTCTCTCTCTCTCTCTCTCTCGTGTGGCACCCATACTTATGTTATATGACAAAATTTTCCTTGTCATCCTTTCACTATTTCCACAAGCCCTAAATGCAGTGAATCGATGAATAGTAAAAACTGCAGCAAATGTATTTCTCAACACCACCGCCACTGCCGTCACCACCTGTAGTTAAAAACGTTGAAAATTATCTTCTTTCAAGCTGTGGTCTGGCAGCGGTGTGTCAGGTCTTGTTTAACTGGTGCAGGCGGGGAAAGTGTCGTACTGTCGTTCCTTCCCCTCGTCTTTCATGGTGCTGAAGAAGGGGAGGAAGTGAAGGTGAAAAAATTGTGAATAGAACTACTGTGGATGAAAGTATGATGGATGTATGACACTTTGTAGGATGTAGAGTTCGTGTGTGTGTGTGTGTGTGTGTGTGTGTGTGTGTGTGTGTGTGTGTGTGTGTGTGAGGGAGGAAAATTACGCAGATGATTTCCACGCCACGGCCTTCGTCTGGCAGTATTTCCTCCTCGTTTTCCTTCGTCTTTCCTCAGATGATTTTTTCCTCCTGGAACCCTTTGTCTTTTACATTTTCTTCCTTCCTTCTTTTGCTTGTCTTTCTTCCTTTTTTCTCCCCTTGTTTCCTCCATTCCTTCCTTCTTTTCTCCATTCCTTCCTTCCTCCATTCCTTCCTTCTATTCTCCATTCCTTCCTTCCTTCCTCACTTCTTTCTTTCCTTCCTTCCCTTCCTTTCCTTCCTTCCTTCCTTCCTTCCTGCCTTCCCTACTTACCTACCCACTTCAAGCCGCCTTTCATTTCCTTTCATGGAGCAGAGAGAGAGAGAGAGAGAGAGAGAGAGAGAGAGAGAGAGAGAGAGAGAGAGAGAGAGAGAGAGAGAGAGAGAGAGAGAGAGAGAGAGAGAGAGAGAGCACGCCATCTGTCGCACCAAGCAACACACGCCCCCGTTACATGCACTTAGTTCCCCTGAGGTGTTACGTGCAGCACGGCGCATATTATGTCACGTATTAGATGCTACACTACCACCACCACCACCACCCACACACCGCTATATACGCATGGCATTCCCTCAGCACCACCACTATTTAGACCCTCACATTACGTTTTCTGTGTCCGTGTTTGTAGCATCTGGCACGTGCAAGGTTATGTATGTGATTCACGGCGGTTTCTTGGTCGTGTGTGTGCGTCCGTGGTTCCTGGAAACTCTACTGGCTAGCGCTGAATATGGAGCGTTCCGGTGCGAGGTTTTAGGTCTGTTGTGTTGCTGCCAGTGCCTTTCTAGTATTTGTTCCATTTTTTTACGAAGCTTTTGCTCTTGTCTATATCCTCTCCCGATCGCCTTACTTAGTCCTCGTGTTTGTGTTGTGTTCGGTGCAGCTTTTAGCCTGAGTCGATTTGTGTGAAAGAATGAATGCGGAGAGAGAGAGAGAGAGAGAGAGAGAGAGAGAGAGAGAGAGAGAGAGAGAGAGAGAGAGAGAGAGAGAGAGAGAGAGAGAGAGAGGGAAGGGGTTAGTTGGGAATTGTTACAACACGAACAGTATTTAGTTTATAGTCTTGTAATGTTACCTTAGGCTGGTGGTTTCCCTTGAAGCCATGACTAGTGACGAGGGGTAGGAGGAGGAGGAAGAGGAGAGGAAAGAAACGCAAAAGCAGAAGGTGGAGGAAAATAAGGAGAATAAGGAGAGGGTGAGGAAAGGAGAGAAAGGAGAGCAATCACTGAAAGCAAAGGAAGGAGAAAGGAAAAGCCAGGAAAAAAATGAATAAATAAAAAGTCAATCCTCCTTCCTTTCCCTCCTTCCCTTCCCTCTGTCGCCGCGCCCCCTCCAGCAACCCGCACTCGTCGTCACCAACCACACCCACGTCGCGGTTGTTGCTGTAAAAGACGGCAATTTGACGCTTTTCCGTTTGCAACACAGCCACGTAAGATGACGCTGCAATTTTAACCGGGAGAGGAATACTTGCTGAACGCGACAAAAGTCTGGATTTATTTTTGTGTTATTTTGAACCTCTTTGATTAAGTGACTCAGTGAATATCAAGGCCGATGAGCCCCAGTGAACGGTGCTCAGACGAACGAGAATGACGAGAACAAAAATAGAAGGAAAAAAGGGAAAATATGGTCTGGGAGAGAGGAAGAGAAAATAGAAGCTATATGGGGTTCTTAGAAGTCAGTAAGGGAAGGGAAATTAATACCAAGAAAAAGGTAAGTAGAATATTGAGAAAATAAAATTGGAAGAGAAAAACATGTTTTCTCTGATTATGATGGAAAAGAAAGAGACTGATGAATGATACGCAGAAGAAATTTGGATAAAAAGTAAGAAAGAAGAAAAGAGAAGAAAAAAGTTGGCAACAGAAGTTAAATAACTAAAAACGCTGAAAACTTTCAAGGTTAGTGTGGAATTAGACTTGCTTAATGATACAGAGAAAGAGGAAGAGAATATTGACAGAGGAAGAGAACTGAAAAAGAGAAGAGAGAGAGAGAGAGAGAGAGAGAGAGAGAGAGAGAGAGAGAGAGAGAGAGAGAGAGAGAGAGAGAGAGAGAGAGAGAGATAACCATTTTCACTGTTAGGATGCAAATAAGAGGGTTAAGCTTCAGCATTTTGAGCAAATCGCGATATTAAGCGTGTTACCTGTGCTTGTGTATCAAGTGAGTGCACAGGTAGGGAGCACCTGGGCGGCGGCAACGCTGAGCTGTGCTGAATATTGATGAGCTGCTGACGAACGTGTTGCAGTGTTCATAGCTCGCCATTTCCGAACCTCCGCACTCTCTCTCTCTCTTTTTTTATTTTTTCTCTCTCTCTCTCTCTCCCTCTGTTTGTTCGCGGCGCAAAACACGCTAAACTGCTGAAAGGTAAATATGCAACACTCCACCTTCCCGGCAACACGTTATTCAGGAAATGTGCAGTGTCTGTTTGTCTCGCGTTGGTGAGCCGCGCCGCACCGGGTGAGCGTCATGCTTATACTTCACATGTAACAACGGAGGTCGCGTGGTAAGGAAATCCACTAATAACGCTTCCGTGGCCCTAATGTTGATTCGCAGCGGTTAGCCCACAGAAAAGGTTAACAAGATAATTGGTGTAGTTTCCCCTGCCACCTCTCTCGTGAAGGTCGTCTGGTACGCGGATTGTGGCGAGATTTTGTGAGACTTTTGTGTTTTGCTGCGTCCATTTGCTTTATTTTGCTTTCTAGTGGAGAGGAGTTTTGAGTGGTGCAGTCTTTTATTTTGTCCTGTTTCCTCTCCTCGCGTGGACTTGAATATTGTGAGGGACGGTGCTTGGTAGTGTTTGGTACCTTCAGTGATGTGATTCTACTTTCTCTCTACTTCCTCCATTCATAAATTATCAGATTTTCAGTGACTCTTTACCACCTTCATGCATTTATTCCGACTTTCGTGCACATGTTAAGAGTCTGGAAGACATTGTTTACTGCCATTAATAATTCCTCCTTGCTTTCTTTCGTCAGACTTTGGGGAACATTACTTACCGCCATCTTACGTTTACTTATTTCTTGCATTAACTAATTTTTGAGCAATGTATTCTACTTGTTTTATTATTTGAATTTTTGTTGTTGCATAAAGTATGGACAGATTTTATATAATAGATTTCTTCCTTACAATTCTAAAAGAAAAGTCTCAATTAGAAAAAGATGGAATATGTGTTGTTGCAAATGTGCCAGGATATAAAAAAAAAAGTGATTATTCGAACTGTCAGGAGAGAGAGGGGAAAAAAATGTGTGTGCGTGTGTAATATATATATATATATATATATATATATATATATATATATATATATATATATATATATATATATATATATATATATATATATATATATATATATATATATATATATATATATATATATATATATATATATATATATATATATATATATATATATATATATATATATATATATATATATATATATATATATATATATATATATATATATATATATATATATATATATATATATATATATATATATATATATATATATATATATATATATATATATATATATATATATATATATATATATATATATATATATATATATATATATATATATATATATATATATATATATATATATATATATATATATATATATATATATATATATATATACTGTCCTCCGTAAACAAAGAGAGAAGAGGATAAAGAGAATAGAGAAGAGAGGAAGATTAGCATTACACGAGGGGCTTTAATATTCCTCCCTTGAAGGTTAACACCAGCTTTCTTCAGTGTCAGCCTCAGGGCCGCTCACCTCATCTGCCTGACGTATTATATTAAATGACGAGTCAGAGCTTTTAAAAGATTAACGCGCATTTTCTTCCCCGTAAGCTGAAGGTCATGGACTGAGTGTTTATTAAGCTGTATTATTGCATATTTGGTACGTTTTCTAGAGCGCCGAGGGTCACGGACTGCGTATTAACTTATTGAGTGCTAATGGCGATGTGATGTTTGCATTTCTAATTAACGTAGGGGGGAATAAGATTACGAGTATTGAAAAATAGAAACTAAATCACACTTTGTTATTGGTGTCTTTGGAGATTATACTCCGAATATGTTTTTACAAGTTTATTGTACTAAAAAAGTTTGGATATAAAGGATTAGTGTGATGGGGAAGATAAATGAAGATGGGGAATTAAGTGCTTGAAAAAATGCAGATACACGGGAAGGTAGATAGTGCCCAGGTACAATTCAGTTAAAATAGGTAGAAAACACAGCAATTATAGATTGAGGTGCGTATATACACCACCTCTAAACACGTGCCGCGTCATTACTCTAACTTCCCCGTATGGTTTCTCCAGCATATTGAAGGTCAGACTATTCGGTCCATCCATCTCAGTGTAATGAACATAACTGCCAAGCTGAAGGGCGACCACCTGGTGACTTAATAATGACTCTCCTCTCCGCCGATGATGCATGTGAAGGGCGGGAGGTTAATCAGCATCACGCATCACCACTAACTAGACAGACTTCAGTGCTTCCGTGACTAGATAGGCTTGAGTGCTTCCGTGACTAGATAGGCTTGAGTGCTTCCTTGACTTAATAGTGCTTCCGTGACTAGAATAGATAGACTGGTGTGCTTCCGTGATTACATGAACTTCAGTGCGTCCTTCCCGCCGCGATTCGTTACCGAGATAAATTTTTCCTTTACTCCGAACAGCGCGAGGGTTAGCCAGTAAATGAACCACCTAACAGTCATTTAAACTTAGCTGTTAATTGTTGTCGTGGTAATTCGCCATCGTGAAAGTTATTTGGTGAACTGATTACACGCATCCTTGCAACACGTCAATAATGATAATGGTATTAGTATAATGAGGAAAAGTGACAAAAAATTCCTGGAGAGTAAGAGACAGGTGATGAAAAAAAGACACATTAATTAATACAAACCACAATAACCAGAGAGAGAGAGAGAGAGAGAGAGAGAGAGAGAGAGAGAGAGAGAGAGAGAGAGAGAGAGAGAGAGAGAGCACACAAATCACCACAAACTACAAACAAGCCTCAACACCAGAAATTACCAATACGCTAATAGCCACGAGGACTAATATCACTCTAATGAGATGCATCCCTGTGATGGTGCCACTCAGGGGGCGGGGGTGGGGGGAAGTGACTGACGGCTCCAACTGACAGTGACGCGTGCCTCTCTCCTGCCCGTTCATTGCCACGGATGGAGAGCGCGCGAGTAAACAGTGACGTCCTTCATGATTACCGACCCGTCACTGCCGTCATTCCCGTCACTCCCTCGCCGCCGTCACGCTCGCCGCTCCCCGTGACATTGCCTCCCCTCCCCAACACCCGTCACTCCTCGTACCGCCGCCCTTTGTCTGATGGAAGTACTTGCCTTCCCGCTTGTTCCGTCAGGAGTCTATTGTTGCTGAAATTATACTTGTCTGGCTTTTTGTATGGGGTCTGTGTATGGGAGGTAGTGATTTGGCGCTTTCTCTCTCTCTCTCTCTCTCTCTCTCTCTCTCTCTCTCTCTCTCTCTCTTCTCTTTTTTGTGGTAGTGCATCAACACTTTTTAGATTTCTTTTTATCTTTTGTTTCTTTTCAAACACAATAGCTCATTAGTTTTTTAAGACCAAACAATTTTTTTTTTCAAGGCTAATGACGGTTAGTTAATTTGCCTGTTAATTAAAAGTTCAAGCAGGGAAGGTTTAGAGTAATTTCGTTATTTGATAAGCCATTAAGTTAACGAGACTTTTAAATTTATAATAATGTTCACATTTTCTGTATGTTGATATTTTTAATTATTCAATTGATATATTGATGAAAATTCATGTATTAACTTTAGAGAATTTAGGTTGTCAGAGAGAGAGAGAGAGAGAGAGAGAGAGAGAGAGAGAGAGAGAGAGAGAGAGAGAGAGAGAGAGAGAGAGAGAGAGAGAGAGAGAGGCAGGCAGACAGACAGACACAGACAGACAGACAGACAGACAGACACAATCCGAATAATTACCTAACCCAACATAATTTTCTTGCCATTGTTCTTGCATAAACACTCCTCCCGCCCTCCATCGAGAGAGAGAGAGAGAGAGAGAGAGAGAGAGAGAGAGAGAGAGAGAGAGAGAGAGAGAGAGAGAGAGAGAGAGAGAGAGAGAGAGAGACTGGGTGGGTGTTTGTCAGTGTCACTCAATAAGTCACACACACACACACACACACACACACACACACACACACACACACACACACACACACACACACACACACACACACACACACACACACACACACACACACACACACTTGAACCCTCCACCTCCGTACAATATTCAGCCATCCTCTCACTTCCTCCCACACATCCCCTAAATCCCTCCTATGCCACCACAACCACCACCACTTCCTTCCCTCACCCCTCTGCTCCTCACCTTTCAGACAATCATTTACCCAGAGAAGCGATCCTAAGCCACCCTTTATTATTTTTCCCCCTCACTCCTCTATCCACTCACCTGTACCTTGCCCAGTACACCTAACTTGATTACACCCCTTACCTGGCACACTGGCGGTCAGAAATGGAGTTTAACTTGTACACTCACATTGTTTTTTTTTTTTTTTTTTTTTTGTCTCAATCTGAATCGTTCGTCTGCTTTAATTTACTGGCGGTCATAGTGATTATTTAATTCCGACGAGGATTAGAAATGGTTTTAAATAGTGAGAAATGTTTAAATAGTGAGTTAGCATTTGTAAACGATGATAAACACGTAAAGTATATCTATTGAAGCTGTTCAGTAAAGTGATGCCGCGCAAGCTTAAAATCTGATATTGATAACCAACATGGACAACAAAAGTGATGGATAAGTTTAGTAGTAGTAGTAGTAGTAGTAGTAGTAGTAGTAGTAGTAGTAGTAGTTTTTTTCCCCATGAAATCGTGTGCAATAGCTTAATCAACAAGTATCACATTGTCACTAGCAATCCTTAAGGTTTCTGATCTGCTGGAAATCAAAGAACACTGACAGAGTTGATAGATTCTTAGGAGACCCGAGGACTTAAGATTAGTATTAAGACACTCAGCGCAATGGAAGTAAGTATGGTGTGTGACTCTTGCACTGACCCTGAGTGTACCCTACTTGTGGCCCTGGTGCAGCGTTCCCTATAGTCTGCAGTCCCCCAAGTCGACCGCATTCCGACCAGTAACACCAACAGCAGCAGCAGCATTATCACCTTCATCCCTCCATCCGTAGAGAGAAAGTGACCCCTGAGTTCGGCGGTGACCTTGGGGCTGTGGGTCACCCTGGCACGCCTGAGCGGGTCCACTGGGGCAGGGCAGGGCAGGGCAAGGGAGAGGAGGGAAGGGGTGAGGTGAGGGAGAGGAAAGGAGGTTGGCTGGGGGAATGGTGGGTGAAGTGACGGGGAAATGTTTGTGTGTGTTTGAGAGAGAGAGAGAGAGAGAGAGAGAGAGAGAGAGAGAGAGAGAGAGAGAGAGAGAGAGAGAGAGAGTGTGTGTCGAACAGATAGTGATGCATTTGATAAACCTTTTTCACTTTTGTACGTTACGTGAGTACTTTATTGTGTCGAGTGATTGGGTGGTTGTGGTGGTGGTGGTGGTGGATGATTGAAACTGTGGTAGATAAACGATGCGGACGATAACGGTGGTGATAGTGACAATAGTAGTTTCACAAATCACTCAACCATCACAGAGGCACAAGCTCATCACCAGGCAGGTTTGAGGCACCACTGTCCCTTACTACACCATTACCACTTCACCATCACCAATAAACACAGCAGCAGTCACAGAAGTAAACCAGCAAACAAGAAACGACCCTAACATCACCATCATAATTTTCCTCTAACGACACGTCCACACACAAACTCATGAGAAAATCATAAAAGAGGGACCACCAATTAAATATTTCATTTGGCGAAGGCAGAAACTTGCAGCAGCTTGATAAGGAGATTTAAGTGGGAGAAAAAGTTTTTTGGTGAATCTGGGTTAGTCTGGCTCATTCATTGGTGGTGATGGTGGTGGTAGTGGTGGTGGTTGTAGTAAAAAGGTTTGAATAACTAGTACTAAAGTTTTCACAAGTCATGGAAGGGAACACACACACACACACACACACACACACACACACACACACACACACACACACACACACACACACACACACACACCACATTTTAATAAGGCAAGCTAACGAATCATTCAATTATATCACGTCAGATCAGGTCACAAACACAAAGGAAGAAAAGAAAGAACAAACAGCTGACCTCTTGTTCCTTATGAGAATGTTTGACAAGCTTATTTATCTGAAGTAAGAGATGCAAGATAACAAATACGAACGAGAAGATAAGGTCAAAACACTGGAAGAACTAAAAGAACTGGTAGAAGGAACAATGACAAGAGGACACTTCGATAACGTATGGAGAGATAATGGAAGTGTTTGAATAAGGAAAAGACCGAATGAAAGAGAATGGGGAAGTAAATGGGGAAAAATGCAGAGAGGAACAGGAATGAAACATGCGAAATTAAAGAGCTGTGTGGGACAACTGAAAGAGGGGAGAGGGGAAGGGGAGCAGGAATAGGGAAACGAAAGGGGATCACGAGAGAGAGAGAGAGAGAGAGAGAGAGAGAGAGAGAGAGAGAGAGAGAGAGAGAGAGAGAGAGAGGGGGGGTGGACGAACGGAAAAAATAGGAACAGTGCGAAGAAAGACACTGAAAAGAAGAAACAGGAGAGAAAACATAAAGAAAAAAAGCAGACGGGAAAAAAATAAATGTGAACGTATGGAAAATAAAAACAAAGTGGAAAAACAAAGCAAAGGCGAGAGGAAAAGAAATGTGAAAGCTAGAGGAGGGTAAAAATGCAAAAGGAAAGGAAAAGGGGGAAAAAGACGCAGGTGGAAATAGAGGCATGAGGGGAAACTTAGATGAGGGGACACTGAGGGATGTAATGGAGGGAGAGGGTGTGAGAGAGAGAGAGAGAGAGGGGGATGGAAGTGAGGGGAGATGAATACTGCAGGAGGGAAAACACGGGGAGAGGAAATAGGGGAGGGAGGAAGGAAGGATGGAGGTGAGAGGGGCGAGGATAGAAGAGCTGATATAATGTGGAGTGTTGGTGGATATTGTGGAACGTTTTGCTGAGTGGATATGTGGCTTGTGTGTGTGGCAATGGAGTTGAGCTAAGTGGTTGTGAATTCTGCCGTCTGGTCTTACCTTGAATATTGTGTGTGTGTGTGTGTGTGTGTGTGTGTGTGTGTGAGATAATGGAAATAATTACGTAGTTTTTAATTTTTTTCATTTTTATTTGCTCGTGGCGAGAAATGAATGTGTTGGTTATTATTCAGTATACCATTCTCTCTCTCTCTCTCTCTCTCTCTCTCTCTCTCTCTCTCTCTCTCTCTCTCTCTCTCTCTCTCTCTCTCTCTCTCTCTCTCTCTCTCTCTCTCTCTCTCTCTCTCTCTCTCTCTCTCAAATCTGTATTCATTGTCATTTTGTGTACCCGTAGTTACTACCTTGGGTTCATTCACACACACACACACACACACACACACACACACACACACACACACACACACACACTGTTGCTCATCAACATGTGCTCCGCTTACCAATCAGTCCTCTTCATAGTTACCATCTCTATCTCTCTCTCTCTCTCTCTCTCTCTCTCTCTCTCTCTCTCTCTCTCTCTCTCTCTCTCTCTCTCTCTCTCTCTCTCTCTCTCATTGTTATTCCCACCGTCACACGTTTCTAGAAATTGTCTCCTCCTCCTCCTCCTCCTCCTTCCTTTTATCCTTTCCTATGAAAATTCCACGTCAGTTTTTCCATACTGCATGGTACTTTTCCGAATTATTTCCATGCCAGAGCAAGCTGGAGGGAGTGGTGGGTGGGGAAGAGCCTTCCGCTATGCTGTCCAGGTCTCTCTTCCCTGTAGCTAGTTAGAACTAGTTACCAAACAACCTTGCAAGGATCAAAATGTCTGTTATTGTTTGGCTTTCCTTTGTACTCCTTCTCTTTCTCCTCCTCCTCCTCTTTCTCCTCCTCCTCCTCTTTCTCCTCCTCCTCCTCCTCCTCCTCCTCCTCCTCCTCCTCCTCCTCCTCCTCCTCCTCCTCCTCCTCCTCCTCCTCCTCCTCCTCCTCCTCTTTCTCTTTCTCCTCCTCCTCCTCCTCCTCCTCCTCCTCCTCCTGATTAGTATGCACATGACCTCCCTCTCTGCGGATGAGGTCGAGCTGGGTCAAGTATAACGCTCCACTTTCTTGATTAACTTTATATAATTATCAAAAACACACACACACACACACACACACACACACACACACACACACACACACACATGCGCGCGCTCGCACAAGATAAAGTGACAGCTGAGAGAGAGAGAGAGAGAGAGAGAGAGAGAGAGAGAGAGAGAGAGAGAGAGAGAGAGAGAGAGAGAGAGAGAGAGAGAGAGAGAGCTCCTTGAATTTCAATAAGTCAGATAGGATAAAAAAATATTTTATTTTTATTACATTCTCTCTCTCTCTCTCTCTCTCTCTCTCTCTCTCTCTCTCTCTCTCTCTCTCTCTCTCTCTCTCTCTCTCTCTCTCTCTCTCTCTCTCTCTGTCATCTTTTTCATTTATTTTTTCCTAGTTCCGTGTTCTCCAGCTGATTGATGTGTGTGTGTGTGTGTGTGTGTGTGTATGTGTGTGTGTTATTTTTATTTTCACTGATACACTTAAACATACAAAGAGACACGCAGATTGGCATGCAGATAAGAAGAGAGAATGAGACTGATCGAAGGGAGAGGGGAGGGAAAGGAGGAAGAGGAGGAGGAGGAGGAGGAGGAGGAGACAGACAAATAAACAAACAAGAAGAGGGGGAGAAGGAATATTTGATATTCGTGTGGGCTGGACAGATGCTGTGAATATTCCTCCACGCGTTTGAGTACTGACAGGAAATGCATAGAAAGAGGGAGAGGGGTATGGAGAGGGAGAGGGAGAGGGGTATGGAGAGAGAGAGAGAGAGGGGGGAGGGAGAGAATATTCATGTATACCAATTAGTACTTATTGGAAAAGCATAAAGAAAATGAGAGAAAATAAATTGAATAGTACGATAGACAAATATACAGAGGAGAGGGAGAGGGAGAGAGAGGGGCCGGGGCCGCGTCACCTGTTTTGTTTAATTAACTGTTGAGAAGAGAATGACCTCCAGGTGCGCTACACGTAACGGAGGAGAGATGAAGCAGGTGGCCCCTGTTATGTCTCTCTCTCTCTCTCTCTCTCTCTCTCTCTCTCTCTCTCTCTCTCTCTCTCTCTCTCTCGTATCTTCCTACTGTCTTTTGTGCTAATCTCGTACACTTTTTCTTTTCCTCTCACTTTTCCTCGTTTTTCTTGTCTTTCTTTTGTCCTGCAATTGTTGCTATCCTATTCGTCTTCCTTCATTCTCCTCCATATCTGCCCTTCTCCCCTTCAGCCTTCACTGACCTTCATCTTCTCTCTCTCTCCTCTCACTCCCTCTTTCCCTCCACCCCTACCGTTATTGTGTGGGTTCATGCATATAGATTTCTCCTCCTACTCCTCCTCCTCCTCCTTTTCCTCTCAAATTCCATAATTCTCTTTTAAAACTATTTATCTTCTAACCAACTTTTTATAATTTATTCTCATTTTTCCTCCCATTTCCTTCCGTTCGCGTATTTTTCCCCTTTATATCTTTCCTGGCCTTCGTTTCTCTCTCTCTCTCTCTCTCTCTCTCTCTCTCTCTCTCTCTCTCTCTCTCTCTCTCTCTCTCTCTCTCTCTCTCTCTCTCTCTCTCTCTCTCTCGTGTTTCTTTTTCTTTACGTAGTCTTTTTCTCGTATATTTTCTATCTTTTCTCTCTGACACATTTTTCAGCCCTTTCTTTCCTTCACTCCGTTTATTTTTCTCTCTCTCTCTCTCTCTCTCTCTCTCTCTCTCTCTCTCTCTCTCTCTCTCTCTCTCTCTCTCTCTCTCTCTCTCTCTCTCTCTCTCTCTCTCTCTCTCTCTCAGTGGTGAATTCCTTTTATCTTTTTTTTATTCACACCTTTGTTTTTCTTTCGTCAGTATCCTTCTTCATTTCTGCTTCATTTCTTCATTCTGTTTTTCCCCGCCTGACATTTAACCTTCCTCGCATCCTCCTCCTCATCCTCCTCCTCCTACTCTTCTTGTTTTCTCATCCTCATTCTTTCCTTCTTCCCTTTCCTCCCTATCTGCTTGTTGAGAGAGAGAGAGAGAGAGAGAGAGAGAGAGAGAGAGAGAGAGAGAGAGAGAGAGAGAGAGAGAGAGAGAGAGAGAGAGAGAGAGAGAGAGAGAGAGAGAGAGAGAGAAAGCACCCTATCACTGCAGAAGACACGCATACATACATACATACATACATACATACATACATACATACATACATACATTCTCAGTGGCACAGATAAGGAGATGAGCAGGATCTCAAAAGCTCTTAGACCTTAGATGGATTAATTGTGATTAGCGAGAACGAGAGTACGAGGAGGTTTAGCAGCTGCAGGAGGAGGAGGAAGAGGAGGAGGAGGAGAAGAAGGAGAAGGAGGAGGAGGAGGAGAAGAAAAACAAGACGAAGTGAAAGAATGAGAAACGACACGAACAATGAAAAGAGCAGAAATGAAAAAAGAAAGATGAGGACAAGAATAAAAGAATAAAAATTTGGGTGGGGGAGAGAACGAGAAAGAGGAGGAGGAAAGAGGGGTTAGAGAAGCAGAAGCAGACTCAAAACAAGAAGTGGAAGAATAAGAAAAAATAATAATGAGAACATGAATAATAATAAGAACAACATGAATAAGAACAAAGCATGAAAAATAAGAAAGAAAACACAGTAGTAGTAGAAGGAGGAAGAGGAGAAAAGGAAGAAGAGGAGGAAGAAAAGCAAAACAAAAAGTGAAATAATAAGAAAAAAAAATATAAAAACTGGAAGAAAATAAAGTAAAATAAAATCGAAATTAGGAGGAGGAGGAGAACGAAAAGGAGGAGAAAAAAAGGATTTGGAGGACTTGAATGCATTGAAGCTCCAATTCTAAAACCCTGTGGACTCTCCTAAGGCTGCATATTATTAGTCCGATTCTCATTGGTAGCTTTCCTTGTGACGGCAAAAGTCTAGGTATTATTCGAATCTTGAAAGCAGTATGGAAGACTCTAATAACTTCGACTAGAGAATATTAAAAAGTTTTGATGAGGTATTGAAATTTTTGTGAGTGCATTTCTTGGTGCTGATATGTTGCTAGATAGTGTTATGTTAGTTCTGGATTGTTTAGGCAAGGTCATGTTAAAATGGCTTAGATAAGGTCAGATAAGGACAGGTTAGATTAGGAAATCCCATCTTAATTAAACCTAACCTGACCTTTTTCATCCCCAGTAACATTTCCGGTGTTTGATTTCTGTGTGACGCAAAAAAAAATTAGTACAGCACCGTGACTTCCGCCCACTGTCGCACTCCCACTTCCCTAGAGAAGCTCACAACCTCATTATTTGGCGCGCCTCCCGCACCTCTCACATGCTGGTTACGTTGGTCATTTCATCACCAGGGAAACCACACGCTTAACGAGGCGTGGGTGTTTGTGCTGGGTCATCGTGTGTGTGTGTGTTCTGAGGTTTGTTTGCGTTTCCTCCTTGTGATGATGCAAGAATGTCACTTGGTACCTTAGGCTGTGTGTGTGTGTGTGTGTGTGTGTGTGTGTGTGTGTGTGTGTGTGTGTGTGTGTGTGTGTGTGTTGGTGACGGAGTTTGCGTTATTCTGTACTGATGTAAGAACGCCTTATAAAGCCTTAGGCCGTGTGTGTGTGTGTGTGTGTGTGTGTGTGTGTGTGTGTGTGTGTGTGTGTGTGTGTGTGTGTCTGTCTGTCTGTGTCTGTCTGTCTGTCTGTCTGTCTTGCCCCACACAGTCACGGGCAGGTGTTGTGTGTACCTGTTGGGGAAGGTGAAAAAGTCAGTCTCTCTCTCTCTCTCTCTCTCTCTCTCTCTCTCTCTCTCTCTCTCTCTCTCTCTCTCTCTCTCTCTCTCTCTCTCTCTCTCTCTCTCTCTCTCTCTCTCTCTCTCTCTCTCTCTCTCTCTCTCTCTCTCTCTCTCTCTCTCTCTCTCTCTCTCTCTCTCTCTCTCTCTCTCTCTCTCTCTCTCTCTCTCTCTCTCCTCAGTTTCGCATCTTAATTTTTTTTCGGTTATCGTCACACGACCCTCACGTGTTGCAATTTCCTCCCTTTATATGTCTCTCCTCCTCCTCCTCCTCCTCCTCCTCCTCCTCTTGCCTCTTTGTTGTGAGGCCTCAACCTCCGTCATGCTCTACCTCTTGTTACGGTACTCGCCCTTCCTCCTCCTCCTCCTCCTCCTCCTCCTCCTCCTCCTCCTCCTCCTCCTCCTCCTCCTCCTCCTCCTCCTCTCCCCATAAGGTTTTCCCTTGTGTGGCATGTAGCGTTTTTTCTTTCTCTCACTGTGTGTGTGTGTGTCAATGAGAGTGCGTCTGTTTGCACTGCGCCTGTGTGTTCATGCCTCATACCTGAGTGTGTGTGTGTGTGTGTGTGTTGATGGTGACAGCTGGAATTATAGATATAGCTTGCTTGCCCTTGAGGGAAATTAGTGTTCAATTCATGTTAACTACGTAGATGATTTATGAATATTATGTCTATCGTCTCATCTATTTCCTCCCCTCTGTCATCTACTCCCTCCCCTCCCCTCCTCTCTCATCCACTCCTCTCCTCCTCTCCTCTCCTCCTCTCCTTCCTCATCTTCTCCCTTCCCCTACTCCTTTCTCATCCACTCTCTCCCTTATCTCCTCTCTCATCCACTCCTTCCTTTTCTCTTAGTTCTCTCCCTCCTTTCTCCTTCTTCCTTTCATGCTGTCTCAAAGTTCTGCACCTATTTTTCACTTTCCTTTCTCTCATCCTACTTTGCTCTCATTGTCTCCTTTCTCATCTCCTCCCTTCTTTCTCTCCACCAGTAAATGTTCATCTCTCCTCATCATCCTTCATCCTTCCTATTCCTATCCCTTCTCCATATCCTCCTTTTTTCCCCATTTTGTTTCCATCTCTTATTCAACCTTTCATCCTTCCCTCTATCTCCTCTTTCTTGTATACTTTTCTTGTTCCATTTTGCATTCCTGTCAACTCTCAACTCCTCTTTGCTTTCAATCAACTCCCTTTCTTGTAGAGTAACAAGGGATCCCAAGCCTAAGAAACAAATCATAGAAAGAACGTCTTGAAGAATTAAATATATTCTTATTAACAGAAAGAAGATTAGGAGGCGACTTAATACAAAGGCATTCATAACATTAACTGCAGTAAGTATTTGACGATAGTTTTTTTTTTTTTTTTTTCAAATTACACGCGAGGAAATTATTGTAAACTTTGTTGGGAAATCTTTCAACTCGTGAATTAAAGAATTACTTTTTCCACCGTGTCGTCAATCTATGGAATGGGCTTCCTCGAGACGTGATAGAATGCAACACCTTAGAGATTTTTAAACGCAGTCTTGATAAATATTTTACCTCAGATCCGCAGTTAAGAGTGTTTGTTAGAGATTAAACTCCTTGCCTCCAGGAAATGGGGAACCTCATTTCATATATTTTCAATCTTTTCTCAAAAATTTCCTACGGGTTTTTACTTCTCTAACCCCGTAAGGTATTTATTTCCGACCTGTTTCCTGATCAGCTAATGGCAGAGGGAGTGTGGAGTGGGGAGAGAGCCTTCTGCTTTGATGTCTTTTTCTTCTACTATCACTTTAGTTGTTCTAGTTCAGGTCACCTCGTGAGGACCGCAAGGTCTATGGTGGCCTGTATGTCTATGTAACTATATGTAACTCCCTTTACTATCCCGTTCTTTTTTTCTCTCATTTCCTTCCATCTCTAGTAATTCCTTCACATTTTACACCTATTTCACATAATATTCCCCTTTTTATCCCTTCTCCTTTTTATCGATCTCATATTACTTTCACATTTTAATGTCTTGTCTTATATTTTCGCCTTATATCTCCCTCACTTTCATGTCCGTCAATAAAAACCTTCACATTTCAATCCCTTTCCTCATACTTTTCCCCATGTTTTCTCCCACGCATCATCTCCATCTGTAATACTCTTCCTCTCCTCTTCTCACTCAGTCTCCATTCCATAATGACTGATGGTCCCGTTGAAGTCGTGAAATTTGTAAGGATCAAGATCAAGAACCAAGTCAGTCAGTCTGGGTAGAATTTACAAAGGCGGCTGTTGAGCTGGGCGTCTTGTGGGCAGCTTAGATGTCTGAAGCTGATGTTAATGGAGATGAAGAGCAGGTTATTGCATTCTTGTATTAGTTGTTTTTGTTTGTGGTGTTCGTGGTGGTGAAGGTGGTGGTGGTGGTGGTTCTCTTTGTTATGTTGTTGTTCTTACTTATGATCTTGTCGTTGTTCTTCTTCTTCTTAATCCTCTTCATCTTTTTTTTTTCTTGTTAACCACCATCATCTTCCTCCCCCTCCTTTTTCTTTTTTTTTTCGTCTTCATATTATTATTATTATTTATTATTATTATTATTATTATTATTATTATTATTATTATTATTATTATGCTTGTTCTTATTATTCTTATTCTTCTTGCTCTTGTTCGTGGTTTTGGTTTCTGTTCTTTATCATAATTACTTGTTCTTACTTGCTTTACATATTTTCTTTCTTTTCTACTTTTTTTTATCATATTCTTATTCTTATTCTTGTTATATATTAATAGAACAGTCGTGTGTCCCCATTTGCTGTGTGTGTGTGTGTGTGTGTGTGTGTGTGTGTGTGTGTGTGTGTGTGTGTGTGCCTGCACCCGATTTTACATTTTCCTTTATTTGTTTATCTTTTCCTCTCCCTTCCACGTCCCTTTCTTTCCCCTCCTTCCCTCCCTCCCTTCATCCAATCCATCTTCCATCCCTCACACCCTCCTTCCCTCCCTCCCTTTCCCTCCCCAACATCCCACCTGCCCTACCCAACACCGCTACACCTCCCTCTCTCCACCCTCCGCCCCACCCTTTCCCTCCTTCCCACTCACCCTCTCCCTCCCTCTCTCCCTCCCGCCCGCCCTGCTCCCGCCCACGTTAGGTCAGGAGGACTCCCACGTGACCTAGTTTTACCCGATGAGAGGAGTTCGCTGCCTCCTGTGACCTCTCTTGTGGCTTTCGTTTCTACAGTTATTATTTTGTTATGTTGAAATATATGATTTGTTTTGTATTCTGTCTGTATATTCTTTCCTTTCTTTATCTTTTTTACTGCTCTTATTATTATTTTTTTCGTTATTTCTTCGTAGTTTGTATTAGTTTTGATGTTCTTTACTTTTTTTTTGTTTTTTTCTCTACATTGCGTGCCATTATTCTTCATTTTTTGTCTTTTTTTTGTTTTGTTTCCTTGTTTCGTCGTTCTTTTCTCTTTTTATTCTTCCTTTTTCTGCATTATTTTCTAATTTTCCATTCTCTTATTCTCTTATATCATTATGTGTGTCATTTTTTACATTCCTGTATTTTTTTATTTCTTAATTTTGTGAAACCTTTCTCTCTCTCTCTCTCTCTCTCTCTCTCTCTCTCTCTCTCTCTCTCTCTCTCTCTCTCTCTCTCTCTCTCTCTCTCTCTCTCTCTCTCTCTCTGCACTAGTTAGTCTCCCTTTTTCTCCTTCTCCTTCTTCGGTTATTTCTCTTTGTTCTCCTGATTCTTCTTTCTTTTGTTCCCATTCTTCTCCATTATTCTGGTTTCCGATTTTTCATTTTCCGCCCTTTTTTCTTCGAATACCTTCGATCTTATGCTCATTTTTTATTTTTCTCTCTTTCCTAATGTTTATTTTTCGAATGTGTTTATTTTTTTTAATTATTTCATTTTATTATAGAATCTGTACGTGCGTTTCTATTCCTTATTTTTTATTCTTTTCCTTGTTTATTTTCGTCTTTCTTGTCGTTACTCATTCCGGTTTGCTGCTTTTGTTGTTCGTATTGTTGTTACTTTCCTTGTTTTCTCCTCCTCCTCCTCCTCCTCCTCCTCCTCCTCCTCCTCCTCCTCCTCCTCCTCCTCCTCCCCTTTGTCATCTTTTTTCCTATTTTTTCCTTCATGCATTCACTCGCTTCACTTACTCTCTCCTCTCACTGCCTTCCATATAAGTCATATTTACTCTCCCTTTCCTCCTGTCTCCCCCTCTCCCTTCCCCGCCCTTCTCCCTCAATCCTCCGCCCCTCCCTTCATCTAGTTGGCTGTGAAGGGGGATGGGGAGGGAATGGGGTAATGGGGGGCATGTGCTGCGCCACCCAATATATTATCTTTTCCATAATTGGGTAAGACTGACCTACTAGACCTGCAGAGAGAGAGAGAGAGAGAGAGAGAGAGAGAGAGAGAGAGAGAGAGAGAGAGAGAGAGAGACGAATAATTGTAATGAACGAGTGATTAAAGGACACAAATAAAAGAGAGAGAAGATAGATAGCGAAAAGTAAGTCAATAAAAATTTTACGAAATAAGAAAAGTAAATAAATTAAAAAAAAAAACGTTAGGAAATAATAATAATAAAAAAAAGTACAGCCAAATAAGGACACGAAATTAATTATAGGAAGGTGAAGAATACATAAAGAGGAGAAAGGAAGTTAGGAAAATAAATAAAGCAACCCATTAATTCCCCCTCTCCTCCTCCTCCTCCTCCTCCTCCTCCTCCTCCTCCTCCTCCTCCTCCTCCTCCTCCTCCTCCTCCTCCTCCTCCTCACCTCCCCCGTCTGCATCGTGTGTAGATTAATGATTTTTTTTTTGTTTTTTGTTTAGACCATGAACCTTGGGGATGACCCTGGAGAGAGAGAGAGAGAGAGAGAGAGAGAGAGAGAGAGAGAGAGAGAGAGAGTAGAGCCGGACCTTGATGTGGGCAGGTAGAGAAAGTGAGTGAAAGTGTGACTGGAGTGTAAGGTTTCCATCTCTCTCTCTCTCTCTCTCTCTCTCTCTCTCTCTCTCTCTCTCTCTCTCTCTCTCTCTCTCTCTCTCTCTCTCTCTCTCTCTCTCTCTCTCTCTCTCTACGAGTACTTTAACAGTCTCTTCCCCTTCAATAGTTATTAAATTTCCCTCTCCCTCCTCCTCCTCCTCTTCTTCCTCCTCCTCCTCCCATCGTCTTCCTTTCCCTCTTTTGCTCCTCAATTATTCCCCTGTATTTCTTCTCACGTTTTCTCTGCTTATTCGTTTTCATCATTTTTTTCTGATTTTATTTACTTGTGTATTTTCTTTTCCTTTTCACTCCATTCCTTTTCTGCTCTCGTTCTTTCGTTTTTCCTTCCCTCCCCTCCGCTAGTTTTCCGTTTTATTCCCTCCTTTCATCTTTCTTCCGTTTCCTTGATTTCTTCCTTGCCTTCCTTCGGATTTTTTCCCCTTTTGTTTACTTCACTTCTTCCTTTCTTCATTACCTCTCTTCCGTCTCTTCCTTTCCCTTCCCTTTCCCCCCATCCCTTGTATATTCTGTATCATAAATAGCCTCATTTTCTCTTGCGTACGTCATATACTTTTTTTTCCAAGGATTTTCCCCTCCTCTCCTCTCCCCTCCCCTCCCATCTCCCCACCCCATCTTCCACAACATCGCTTCCCCTTCCACCCCATCCCTTCACCTCGGCAATTTCCTTCCCCTATCCATCTCCCCCTTCTTCCTTCACCTTTTCCCCTCCCATACACCCCATGACCCTTCTCTCTTTCTTTCTCTCTTCCCCTGTCTCTTCGCCTTCCATAATGTAAGAGGCAATTAGTTGGTTGGGGTCAATGGTACAACGTCTTAACCACAAACTATAGTCTTTCAACCATATACTTAAACTTTAAATCTCTCTCTCTCTCTCTCTCTCTCTCTCTCTCTCTCTCTCTCTCTCTCTCTCTCTCTCTCTCTCTCTCTCTCTCTCTCTCTCTCTCTCTCTCTCTCTCTCTCTCTCTCTCTCTCTCTCTCTCTCTCTCTCTCTCTCTCTCTCTCTCTCTCTCTCTCTCTCTCTCTCTCTCTCATACCAGGTACTTACACCTACGTACGAGTATAATAGATCCAGGTGTACATTTCCACTCCCAACTCCCCCTTGTACTTGTGTCAGGTAACAGGTTAATTCACTCCCACCTGTTCACTTGTTCTCAGGTAGACTTGTTCTTGTGCTCAGGTGCCATTGTTCTCCGTCGTGTTCTTGGTAGACACAGACAGGTACAGATGCAATGGTGGTCAGGAATGAAGTAGCATTCTGTTCTCGCTTTCCATTTATTTTGTATCAGTCTTCAGGTTTCTTCTTTATGGTCTCCTTAGAATATTAGAGGAGTGATAGATTGGTTGGTCAGTATTTGGTGTTTAGGTAAAATGTAATATTCTGGGTTCATTTCATTGTTTTTTTCACTGTCTTTTTACTTTAGTTTCCTTATAAAACTAGAGAAGTAATAGATGGGGTGGTCATATATCGTGTAGCGTTCTGTTCTGTTACTTCCACAGCTTGTTTTCCTTCAGTCTTCATGCCTCTTCTCTATCGACAGTCTCCTTAACAAAACTGGAAAAGTGATGAATTGACTTGGTGGTCGTATACAGATTTAACATTCAGCTTTTGCTTCCACTGTGTGTTTTCCGTCAACCTGAAGACCTCTTTTTCTCCCGACAATCTTACAAAACATGGAAGTGATGGAATTGTTTACAGAGCAGAGGAGTTGATGCATGGTCAGATATCGAATAATAATCTGAATTTGCTTGCTTTGTGTTTCTCCGTCAATTTTAAGATGTCTTCTCTACCCACCACCTCCTTGCAATACCAAAGAAGTTAAACACTGTGGGCAGATCAGAGGAAGTGGTCAAATATCGAGTAACATACAGAATTTGCTTCCCCGGCATTTGTTTTCCCTTAATCTTAGTCTCGTTGTTACAGATAGTCTCCTTACAAAACACTGAATAAATAGATTGTTGGTAGATGGAGGACTTGGTGACCAGGTATCAAGTAATCGAGTGACATTCTGCAATATCCACCAGACTTAACGTCTTTCCCCAATCCTCAGGCCTCTTCTGCACCGATATCTTCCTACAATACTAGAGAAGTGATAGCTTGCAGGCAGATCAGAGGACTTGGTGGTCAGATATCGAGTAACATTCTGCAGCTTCCACTGTGCTTAAGTCTTCCCCTCAATCCTCTTTACCTACAGTCACCTTACAAAACCATGGAAGAGATAGACTGTAGGCAGAGCGACGTAACATTGAGGAAAACGTAAAATATTGTGAGAGAGTGCAGAATATTAATTGACTCCTGCATGCCTGTACACTTGTCTGGTCCACTCCTACCTCCTCCATTCAGACCAGGTGTGTTTAATGCAATAGCTACCTGGCGGGACTCCTCTTCCCTCTTACACTCTATAATGATCAGGTGGAGGAGGTAGTCATCCTGCGTTTTCTCTCACCTTACTCCTTCCTGGCTTTCGCAATTGCCTACCTGAGTCTTACCTGTCTTGTTGCTAAGGTGCGGCAGGAAAAGTATTTGTAGGAATTCTTAAAAATAGCTTATTTCGTTAAGTCTGCCTAATTATTGGGTGTCGATTGGGCCTAGTTACCAAAGGGCGTCATTAGAAATACGAGACACAGCCTCCAGTTGTAATTTAAAAAGTGCTTCAATTAAGTGTGAAGGAAATAAATACAGAAAATAAATACAAGTTTTCATTACAAGAAGAGTGCTTAGTTATTGAGGATTTAATGGGTGCATGTTAAAAGTACGTAAGAAGTCAACTGTTATGATAAGTGGAGGCTGGATTGTTAAGACTTCATTGTGAGGCTACAGGTCTTTCAGTCTGTCTCACTGTTAAAACTACAAGATAAATAAATAAATAGATAGATAGACGCAATTACAAACGCAATTACAACAAGTGGAATGTTAAAGACTCGCTTCATGTTTATTCGCTGTTGGGATCTTATATTTTTCCTCCAGTGTTTATCTAAATTGTAAAGAAACTTGCCACTTTTTTTTCTAGGATACCTTAACGTACATACACAAAGTCGTATTATCTTAATTGTGTAAAGGCGCGGTACAAGTCCGTCATGTTTTTTTTTTTTTTCGCACGGAATTAACGAAAGGAGTGAGCAGAGGCACAGCAGATATTTGTTATAATACTTAAGAGAGAAAAGAACAAATTTCGTAAATCATAAAAGTGAAAATGTTAAATCTTATAGAGAAAACTTTGAATTTATCAGTAATTAAAGAAATAAATAAGAAATCTATCAGTGTAAAAAGATAAAAAAATATAAATTCATCAAATAAAAAGGAAGAGAAAAGGTAAGAAATCTGTAAATAAAATGTTAAAAAAAAAGTGTCTATTAAAATGAAAAATGAAAATCCGTCAATTAATAAAAGCGAAAAATACTTGTAAACTCGTCAGTGATAAACCTGAGAAATTAAATAATAAATAAATGAATAAATAAATAAAAGGTAAAAACATGAACTTTTAATAGGAAAAAAAAAAAGATAAATAAATAGATAAATAAATTCCTTACCTTGAGGGCCGCATTTTTCCCCCGCCACGCCTCCAGACGGCGCCACCTCAGTCATTGCTCTTTCAGCCTCCATCGGGAGAGAGGGGAAAAAAAAATATGCTAAATAAATAAATGAGGCAAGACGACATCCCCACTGTGATCCATCGTAATTGTCCTAAGCTAGTTTGAATCACCGCTGGATGTTCCCTCTGCTTTGCTATTTAATTTTTTTTTCCTATTTGTCTTCAGTTTGAATTCTATTTGTCTTCAGTTTGAATTCTGATTGGACATTTGTTAATCTGATCGTCGGTTTTATCATTGTCGTCTTTTTATTATTATTATTATCGTTATCTTATTGTTGTTCTTTATTCTTCGTCTCGTTTCTTTTTCTTATTGTTTTTTGTTGTTTTCTTGTTCTCTCTTCTTGTTCTTCCTTTTTCCTTTTTTCTTTTCGTTCTTATTTTTTTTTTCTTCTCACTCTTATTCTTATTCATTCTTCTTAGTCTTATTTTTAGTCTTTCTTCTTGTACATTATCCTTATTAGTCCTTCTTTTGTTTCTTGTTTTCGTCTTTTTCAACTCATCTCTCTCCTCTGTTCTCTCCTTCTTCCGTTTCCAATAAAAGAGACATTTTATCGCATCACGTACGTACACACACACACACACACACACACACACACACACACACACACACACACACACACACACACACACACACACACACACACACACACACACACACACACACACACACCATCCTCCTCTTCTTCTGTTTCCAATAAAAGAGACGTTTTATCACATCACGTACGTACACCACCCACCCACCCACGCGCGCACACACACACACACACACAAAGACACACAAGCAATTAGAACAAAGACGTGCTATAAATGACCAGCGGATAACCTTTTTCTCGCTATTTACTGACCCCGATGTTTGTGGTGGACCGCCCCTCCGCCCTTCGCCTCCAGGCCACGAGAAATTACTGATCTGTTGATTCGGGAATTTTCTCTTATTTGTGGCTCTTCTCATGAGTTGTTTTGACTCTCTCTCTCTCTCTCTCTCTCTCTCTCTCTCTCTCTCTCTCTCTCTCTCTCTCTCTCTCTCTCTCTCTCTCTCTCTCTCTCTCTCTCTCTCTGTTCCCTTTTTTTTTTCTTAAGTGGTTGTTGTTGTCTTCGTTTTTTGTTCCTTCTCGTCGTCTTCGTCCTCTTCGTCCCCCGTTTTTATTATTTTTTTCCTCCTCCTCCTTCTCCTCCTCCTCCTCCTCCTCCTCCTCCTCCTCCTCCTCCACTCTCTTCCTTGTCCTCTTTGTCCTCCTTTCAACCTTCCTTTTGCGTTCTCCTCTCCTACGTCTTTCTTTTAATGTGCTTCAAATCTTCCTTTTGCTTTCTCTACTCGTTCTCCACATCCGTTACTTCCTTCTTTTTAATCTCCTCTTTCTCTTCCTCCTCCCTTCACTGCTCTCCTTCCTATTTTCTCTTTATTGGTGCTTTCCATTTCCCTCTCCCTCTTTTCTCTAAGGTTCAATCTCTTCTTTTTTCCCTCCCTCTTCCTTTCCCTTGTGTTTCTTCCTTTCATCTCTATCTATACCGTCATCTGATCTCTCCTATTCTCTTCTCCCGTCTCTCTCTATCTTCCTTCTCGTTTTTCCAGCCTCGCATTATTTTCTTCCTCATTCGTATTATGTTTTCCTCTCACCCCTCTTCCTTCGTGTTTGTCTTCCTCGTTCCTTCCCTTTCCTTATCTCTTTCCCTTCCGTATTGACTCCCTATCGTCTGCATTTTTTTTCCTCCCCACTCTCTAATCTTCCTTGTGATTACCAACGTTCTCTCTCTCTCTCTCTCTCTCTCTCTCTCTCTCTCTCTCTCTCTCTCTCTCTCTCTCTCTCTCTCTCTCTCTCTCTCTCTCTCTCTCTCTCTCTCTCTCTCATTACTACCATTGACACGGCCCTTTCCAATATTCCTCTTGCCCCTCCACCCCCTCCCCCCCAACTGCTCCTCCTCGTGCCTTCGCTCTTGTCCCATTAATGAACACTAACTCATCCTTCACCCAAAATGTTGCGTCCATTTTTCACCTGGACTTATTGCGTGTCTTGCCTCGTCTTCGTGAATGCAGAAAGAAGAGAGAAAGAGAGAGAAAGAAGGAAAGGAGTGGGGGGGGGTGGAGAGAAGTTAACACATAATAGACTCAGGGCATGTAAATAGTAAAGGTGGTTAATTTTGAGACAGTAGTTAGTTTTCGGTGGAATTCTAACGCAATTTTCCCTCTTATTCAATGTTCCCAAACTTTATTCAGCTACTGTACTACAAAAATTTCTTACCCATTACTCTTAATACTTTCCCTAACAGCACGACATTGTTCCTAAGCCTATTGTGGTTTTAACATAATTGTATTAATTTTCTTGCTCAACTGCTAAAACTTGTCTTTTCTTCTCCTAATACTTCCTCTAAGCTCCCACACAGTTCTTAACTCCATTAAACTTCTGACACTCTATTTATTCTCTGAACATTTTCACTAACACTAACAGTCTCTCCATAGCTGCTACCACTGTA
>NC_087172.1:4015000-4082500 GCF_035594125.1 Scylla paramamosain | reverse complement strand
TCCTCACCCTCGGGAACATACACCGCCATTACTGTCACTACAATCAGCCCACAATTCCAAACACTAACCATTATATACGAGGAGCTGTGTGTAGCTATACATGGGACAAGCTGGAGTGAACGCTGTGTAATTTTAGAAGTACAATTATTCTTTTTTGTTTTCATCAGTTTGGGTTGGTTTATATAAATGATACACTGCTGGTATTAATAAAACACGGTGGCTGATAGGTGGAAGTAGTTATCTAGCGTCTTTTATTTTCTTGTTCTTGTGATATGGAGCCAAATTCACGAGCCAGCCTGTGTAACTTCTACCATCAGCGTGGCTGCTACTAACTTCTGTAACTTGTGTGGAGGCAATATCACGCTATAAACTAATTGTCTATGTTGTACTCTTGCAATCGTGGAAGTAATAATATTTGTAGGTTTTTTATTTAGTTGTTGTAATACTCGTAAGAACTAGTAGTAGTAGCAGAGGTGGTAGTCTTAGTAGTAGTGTTAGTAGTAGTAGCAGTAGCAGCAGTAGTAGTAGTGATAATAATAAAATAGCAAGAACAATGATGGTGGTAATAGCAATAATAATAATAATAATAATAATAATAATAATAATAATAATAATAATAATTGTAATAATAATAATAATAACAATAATGATAAAAACGCGTGGGAATCTGAAGGATTTCTAGCGTGCCGGAAATCTGCTGCATTTCAGGGAGGGGAAAGAAGAGAGGGCTGGGAAAAAAAAAGTAAGTGAGGGAAACGTGGGAGGAGGAAGAGGAAGAGGAGGAGGGGAAGTCCAACATGACTCGTGAAGCTTTTCCGCTTGTGTGTGTGTGTGTGTGTGTGTGGCCTTGTGGTTTTAAGAAAAGATTCGTCATTGTTCCAGTTCAGAATTTTTTTTATTTTTTACTTTCATATTTGACTTTAAAATTTGTGTGTGTGTGTGTGTGTGTGTGTGTGTGTGTGTGTGTGTGTGTGTATTATGTGATCGTGATTTATGACTTCGCTGAGACTCAAGGTTATACTCAACACCGTTACGTTATTTTACTCACTGCTGGTGCTACTACTACTACTACTACTACTACTACTACTACTACTACCACCACCACCATAAGACCATATCCAGCCATCAGAGGGTCAGGAGGCACCCACGTGAAGGAGATAAATTACAGTTGAAAGCGAAAACATCCATAAACGTGAAATTATGTGCACGATTCACTCACTCCCTCGTTCAGCTTGCTCGCTCGCTCGCTCACGTCTGCTGTCTCGAGACTACTTCATTACCACACACACACACACACACACACACCTTGTTCTTGTTATTTTCTTTACCTTTTTTTGTGTGTGATTGACAGAAACAAGGCTTCAGTGTTTTTTTTTATGAGAGAGAGAGAGAGAGAGAGAGAGAGAGAGAGAGAGAGAGAGAGAGAGAGAGAGAGAGAGAGAGAGAGAGACCGACCTTTTCTTCCCCCTCCCTTAACTATCATTCCTCTTCCACTTCCATTAATTTCCCTTCACTTTTCCTTTCCCTTCCTCTTTCAATTCCCTTAATTTCCATTTCCCTTTCGCTTCGTTCACTTCCCTTCCCTTTCTCCTCGTATTGAAGAAGGGAAAGCTGCGGGAGGAACTTTTAATGGGGTGGTGATAGTAGTAGTAGTAGTAGTAGTAGTAGTAGTAGTAGTAGTAGTAGTAGTACTAGTAACTGTAGTTAGTACGGTTTTTAGTTGTAATAGTAGTCGTAATTTTTACTGTTTTAGATATAACGGTAGTTGTAGTAGTAGAAGGAGGAGGAGAAGCTAAAGATCAGGAAAGAAAAGAAGAAAATGTGTAGTAACGGTAGTAGAAACGGTTGTAATAGATGTATAATAGTGAAATGATATGGTTGATGGTAATTGTAGTTGTTCCATTTTTTTTATTATTGTTACGGTGACAATATTAGTAGTAATAATATAACACCGACCAACACTTGTAACACTTTTGTTCTCCCCCCACCCCCCAAGAGTTGTTTTTGTTTTACCATTACTTCATTATTCCTGTGATGAAGACAATGACGACAAATGCCATAATACCACACAACACTGACGCCTCTCTTTCTTCCCCTACAGGAGGCGCGGCCAAAGGCTACTACGGCACTCGCATCGGACGCCTGGAGCCCCTACACCACCAGGTCAAGGGTGAGGTGTACGCAGTGGACTCCCGCACCATTCACATCCGCGGCTTCTCCTACGATGGCACTGCCCCGGGTGAGTATGACACCAATGGCACTGAAAAATTAGGATGAAAAAAAAAAAAAAGTGTAATTTGCCTTTGCTTGAAGAGAATAGATGAAATGTAAAATGATGTTTTTACTCCTTCAAAACTAAATAATGATTAAAGGTATATTGAGTTTGTTACAGTCTGAAATACAGTGATCGTATTTACTCCTTCAAAACTAGTTATTAAAGGTGTATTGAGTTTGTTACAGTCTGAAGTACAGTGATCGTATACTCCTTATTTATGTATTGATAAGGGGATCTTGTCGTCTTTGCAAATACACAGGTAATACAGCAGACATTAAAATGCGTTACAGAGATTCACCTCGTTTGAAATACCCTTATGCTGTATACTTTCAGGACAATATTATTCATAAAAATGTGCGTTGGCCGTGTCTTAATCAAATAAACGCAATGCACTGCGTTAGATCACCAGTTAGAACATAGGAAAGTGTATTGCGTTTGTAATATTCGCTTAGTGTCTTCAAATTCATATATATGTATACTCAGAACGCTGCACTATGGATTAAAAAGAATATATACAAAAAATCATAGGAAAGTGTAGTGTGCATTTAATATTCGCTTAGTGTCTTCAAATTCATATATGTGTATACTCAGAACGTTGTACTATGGATTAAATAGAATAAATACAAAAAATCAATCAAACAGAACCACCAAACTTCAGAAAAAACGGAACGAAGGAAACGAGAACACAGCGCGTGACTGGCCTCAGTGTAAGTTAGTACGTATTCCTGACAGCTTTAGCCTCACGGGAGTTGTGGAACGTGTGGTGCAAGGCAAACAATCGGTGGGCGGTTCAGGCCTCAGAACACCCATGCCAGGGTTCACCAGCACACCCACAACCCTACCTTAAAGTCAAGATTGTTTTTTTTTTTTTTCTTTTTTTTCTTTCTCTCTCTTCCTTTAAATGTGTAAAGGACAAAGGTAATTGGTGAAAAAGAACCGCGGTATGTTGCCATCATCCTCAAAAAAAAAAATTATTATTAGCAGTAGTAGTAGTAGTAGTAATAATAATAATAATAATAATAATAATAATAATAATAATAACAGCATTACAGGAAGAAAATTAAAGAAAAGGGAAAAGAAAAAGAAAAACTAATTTTTACAGCACGCTTCGAATTACTTGTACTCCAATACTTCTTTTCTTTCATTTTCTGTAATGTTATATTTCTTTACTATTCAAAGAACATGAATTATTCCGTTCCGTATTTATTTAATTGCAAACAGGTAAAAAAATAAATATTGTAAAAGTAAGTACATGAGCAGTGACATTTTCTGTTGATTGTTGTGTCGTAGTGACGTGAACACCGCTTGAAAGAAAATATCCATCTCGAGACACGTCGCTTTATAGAAATTACACGAGGAAGGATAAAGAATGAAAAAAAAAAAAAAAAAACTTGCCAGCGTGCGCGAGTATCAGTGGATGCTTCGACTCTGATGCTGCAAGCTAAACATCTTCCGTGATCTTTTCTTGATTGCCTGGTAGAAAAAGGAGAGCAAGAAAAGCGTGGTATTAGCGTAAACAACTAGAAGATTGCTTTTTTTATAATTTCCCTGGAGCAGAGTGAGTGTAGGAAATGTCATTGTGAAGAAGTAGTACAGCGTAACAGATTTTACTTGATAGATTAAGACGCTGAAATGACACCTTTTTTTCATTTTCGTGTAGGATAATACGAAAAGGAAAAGTTTATTCTCACGGAGGGAAAGTTTGGGACATGAGCGTCAGTTTCCATTCATTATTTAGGCCACGCAAATGCACAGCTGAATTTCACCGATCCCATCCATGGAAAAGGGTGAAAGTCGTGGAAAAATTAAATAATGGACATTTGACGAAAGCAGAAAAAAAAAAAAAAGCTTTTGAAATGAAAGGAATCAAACAATTTTTTTTCTTTTTTCACCATTTCCACATATGATGTATTTTCGAATATCTTCACTCCATTTTTTTATATACATTTTTTTTTTTTTCTGCCTCGTGTGTACTTCCTTTGAACATGTACATTTCTACTGCCTTTTTTTGGGGGGGTGCGATTTTTAATAATCTTTTAATCTTTCAATTGCGGTTCAGTTTTATTTTGTTCCAACCTTTGCAATTATTCATGCCCGACAGGGAAGTGTTGTGCGCCTTGTTTTGTTCGCATTTTTTCCTTGTGTTTTGTCTCGCTAATGTTATCCGCATCCTTTTCTCCCCTCCTCCCGTCCTTCCGTCCTTCCCACTCTCAGAATCCCTCCATCGCTTGGCTAATTATATCAAGACTTTTAAAAGATTATAGTTCTTTTCTCCTTGTTTTCCTCCCCACCACGACCACCACCACCATCACACCAGACCTTTCCAGCACTCAAGCCTCGTTTTCTCTTCCCTGTACAAACACACTCTCTCCTTTACCACCGCCACCACTACCACCCATATCCCTTCGCCACACTCAATTCTCTCTATCCTAATTCCTCTTCCATCATTCCTACACTCCATTCTCTCTCACCTCCTCCATTTCCTCCCTTTATTTCCACCACTTCTGGCATCTCTTCCACTTTTTTTTTTTCTTTCTTTTTCCTTTTCGCTTTGTGAGGCAGATGGTCTGCGCGGGTCTGTCTCCCCTTCTCGTCCCTTCCTACCACTGTCTGGCTGGCCGACTAGTGTTGTGGGGCCCACGAGGATAACTGATTTAGCTGAAACTCTCTTAAACGGATCTACATATATTCTCAATTTAAGAGAGGCACACAATTAATTTTCATTTCTTGCTGCGTGTTTCTTTTTTTTTTTTGGGGGGGTGGTTTTTGTTTTATTTTATCCTCCCAAGGCAGGTTTTAGATTTCCTGGACGCGTGATGTCCGCCTCCGCGCTCCTTCACCCTGGTGGTGGGTGTTCACTTTTTTTTCTTTCTCTCCCTCTCTGGAGCGTTTGCATGTGAGGTTTCATCCGGTTCGGGCTCCGTGAATCCTGCTCGTGTTAGGTATATTTTCTGTGGCGGGGAATAGATACACGTGTGGGTAAAGAAAACGAGTGTCGTGGATCCCCCTTAACCTGTGCCTGGAGTGGTGCTGACGTGGCTTCAGTCATTTAATCAGTCATTCAGTCAATCTACGTACTCGTAAGTCCCAAGCCAGCAAGTGAAGCCTCGACTCCTCCGCGCCTCCTCTGAACCATAGTGAACCGCCCCCATCGAACCGGTTCTCAATTTTTAATTAACACACCTATCGGAAAATTACGGTGAAATTTAGATGCATTAAAAACTTCAGGTAGTAAGTTAAGGCGCCGAAGCCTTGTTCTTGTGTGGGGCGGCGGCCGGCGATGGGCGGGCGCGTGATGCGTTGAGGCGGAAGAGGCGGCGGCGGTGCTTTCGTTGTATTGTTTCTTAGCTTGCGTTGGGGAATGTAGGAGTGAAGGTATAGATCGGGCGGGGAGTAACCTGAGACAATGCGGCCAGGTCTCTGTGAATTCTGGTAGCGTGTGTTAAAATACGAGTGTAAATATAGGTCACTTTATTGTTCCTTGGCTCGCGTTGGGAAATGTGCGACTGAAGGAATAGATCAGTCGGGGAATAACTTGAGACAATGTGGCTTGGTGTCTTTATGTCTTGGTTTTGGGTGTTTAAGAGTATAAATGTAGGTCACTTGCTACATCGCGTGATTGCATTTATTTTATTTTATTTTATTTACTTTTTTAATGAACAGTGGTATCGGAGTTGCTAAAATCTAAGCCAGTCATGCGCGTCCATTTACTTACCATTGTTCTGAGTGCTTGTTCTGAGTGCTTGTACGAATATGGAGACAAACTGTGTAAGCGAATGCACTCACTATGTACACTCACCGACCTATATAACTTTTATTTTTTTGACGCAAACATGGACAGCGCACTTCCCAATGCACTTATTTAACTGAAAGAACACAACACGTATTTGAACCGAACTAGCGCACACTTCAAAGCAATTTATTTACTTGGTAACTTGCATCACCTATTCACTTCCAGAGAACGCGAATAACTAACCAGCTAACACTGATTTTTTTTGGGGGGAATATACTTAGAAACGAATGCCTCAGAACATTCAATCTTCTCTTCTCCTTCCAGACGCCTTTTTCTACGCCGGCTCGACCCAGACCCCTAGCAACGACGGCTTCATCATCCCCGACGAGAACGGAGGGTGAGTGGCGCCCGCTGAGGAGGACTGGCCTGTGTTGATTAGGTTCAGGGATAGGAGGGAGGTAGGAGGGAGATAGGAGGGAGGTAGGAAGAGAAGAAGGGAAGGGAAGGAGAGGGAGATAGCGAATTGACGACCTAGGATTACTGTACCTGACCCCATTTGACCTAAGATACCAGAGGACCTAAGATTATTGTATTTGACCCTGCTTGACCTAGCCTCCTCTCCCTGCAGAGTCCAGCCGCTGGGGTTGTACAGGAACAAGGACGTGACCCTGACGTTGCCTGAGGGGAAGACCCTGAAGGACATCAAGTGGATCTCCATCTGGTGCCGCGCCTACTCCGTAAGTATTGCTGGAGTAGGAGGTACAGATAGAGGAGGAGGTGGTGAAAGGAGAAAGATGAAAGAGGAAGAGGAGGAGGAGAAGGCAGAAAAGAGTTAAGGAGCGAAGAGGAGGAAGTGAAAATGGAGGAAGGAGGTTTAGAAGTGGAGAGAGAGAGAGAGAGAGAGAGAGAGAGAGAGAGAGAGAGAGAGAGAGAGAGAGAGAGAGAGAGAGAGAGAGAGAGAGAGCCCACAGGAAACAAATTACATAAAGGAAAGTTATTGCTAACAGACAGGAAATGAAAGCCACTGCAGAAATGATAAAAAAAAAATCGAGTAAGTGTATTTCGGATTTTAGAAAAAGAAAAATTGTGTGTGAATATGAAGGGATGATGAAAGAAAACACGTTACCTTGCAAATAAAAATAAAATGTACTCACAGATAAACAAACACACCTTTAAAGATAATGACTAAATAATTTTTAAAAATCAAATTATAGATATGTAAAGAAAACGTACTTTGAAATCCAGATGGTTGTGAAAATACAACACTTAAAAAACAGATCAATTACGCAGACACTCAAAACTAAGCCACTTTTTTTTCCTGGTAAACTCTGGAACTCCCTGCCTGCTTCTGTATTCCCCTTCCTACGAATCAGATTCTTTCAAGAGGGAAGGTTGAAGACACTTAGGGCAGATCCACACTATATAGGGACAGTCACGGTCCAGACACGTATTTTTCCTTCCTTTTTGCTGCCCTTAATTAGTGTCTCTCTTACAGAAAAAAAATAAAAAATAAAACTAATCCTGAATACAACCCACTCAACTTAAACAGCTACACACACATCCAGCCACACTCACCTCACTTCACACTTCACCTCACCTTCGCCACTCGTCTCCACTTATACGAATAAACATACAACTGCTTAAGAATAATGCTCTTAACTTTCTGTCCTGCCATTATTTCCCAGATTGACTTTGGCCACACGATGGTCAGCAAGAATCTGGACTACCCGCGCCCTCAGAAGATCGACGCCCTGCCAACCTTCCAGCACGGCCTTAGCTCCGACCGCGTGGTGGTGGTGGACGCCCAGACCTTCCTCGTTCCTAACTTCAACTACGACGGACTGGGACCGGGTGAGTCGAGACACTGGGCTGTAATTCTGAAACGTTTCTCCATTGGACGCCGACTACTTTTAAAAGGCTCTATCATAGTTGAAGTTACATGGATTTTTTTTATGGTTCTAGTGACAAGTTAACAAGATTTCTATATCATTAACTCGAGAAACGCTTGAGAACCTGCCAAGTCATATTCGTGGCCAATGAAAAATGATGAAAAATAATTGTGATTGGCGAGAGAGCGAGCAAAGCGTTCCAGAAAACGAGCCTTAGGTCTATTTGTGAGGGAAGCAGTAGTAAATGGGAGTAGATCAGAGAGAAGTGGATTGGATGGGGAGGAAGAAGCCTGTAAGAGAAAAAGTTTGTACGAGTTAAGATTTTTTTCTTACCGAGATTGGTGGATGGAAAAATGTTAAGAAAAAAATAGAGGAACAAGAGGAAATAAGTGAAAATTGAGGTAGTAAGTCATGGCTGGTGTTAATGAGTGAGTGGGAGGACGGAAGACCCGGCTAAAGATGGTTAATGAAAAAGTCTGATGGTAATAAGAGGAGGAAGTGAGGAAAGTTAGAGGTGGAAAGAGTAGTGACGCCGAGGAGGACAGCGAGAAGGGGGAGAGAGGAGGAGGATGAGATGAAGAGGAGGAGGAAGAGGAGAAAATGACGGAGAAACCGAAAGAAGCTATTTGGGGAAGAAGGAAAAAAAATGTGGAGGGAAAGATGCGAAAAAATAAGGAAAGAAATTTTAAGGAGACTCAAATATAATAAAAGATGAACATAGTGATAAAAAATAAGGAAAACGATAAGGAAAACAACACAATGGAGGTGTATGGGGAAAAGAAGGAAAATTAGACCAGTAATGAGACGGAGGAGAAAGTTAAGAAGGAAATACTGTAGAAGGAAATGGGGAGAGGGGGAGGAAGCTGCACCCTCGCCCTTCACTCTTGCCTCACTACGCCGCAGCCACACCACCGGCCCTCTCTCCCTCACCGTCATTCTTAACGTGGTAGAATGCATCGAAATCCAGAACTTGTATGTGTTAGCTGTGTTTCTCCATGCACCCTTTCCAGCATCCAGTCTTTACTACTGAACTCTCCTGCTACCTTTCGTAAACTTTCCCCTTTGTGTGTGTCTCTTACATCCCTCTACCTCTCTTGCCTTCTCAAATGAACGCGTGTATTCTTTTGTGTGTCAAGTAATAGAAATGAGGTCTTTATTTTCGAACCCTCATCTCAAGTTCGTTCTCTCACTCCTCCTTCATTGTCTCGCTTCTCCTTCTCTGCCTCTGAATGCCAGGCTAATTATAATGAGAGAATAGAGTACATATAAACTAGAGTAATGTTGAATTGTTTTGCTTGACCTACCTAGATAATTGTAGGAGAGAGATATTAGAGGAGAATAATGTAACCAAGGAGAGTATAATTGTAGGATATGATGAAAGAAATTAGGAAAGTGATTAACCGGTCTCTGTTTTACTTGTGCCTCCTATTCCGTAACTCTCCATTTTGTTTCTCTCACCTACTTCCACTCTCACCTTTTTCGCCCCTTGTCTCCGTTGTATTTGACTCCTGTTCCTTACCTTTCTCATTTGCTCTCTACCACTAATCTTCTTTCATTTTTCACTTTCTATCCCAAATGGCTCCTACGGTACCTCCGACTTGCTCTCTCCCTCTTTCACCCTCTTCCACTCGTCAACTTCCATCCTTCTGCCTCCTCCTGTATCTCCTTAATCTCTGCATATCTCACCCTCTTCCACTCCTTAACTTCCTTCCTTTTGTCTCCTCGTGTACCTCTGACTTTCTCTCATCCTCTTTCACTCCTAAACTTCCTTCCCTCTATCTCCTACGGTGCCTCTCTCACTCACTCCCTGCCTCTCTCACCCTAACAGACGCCTACTTCTGGGTGGGCAAGGGGTCTCGTCCAGACAACAACGGCATCGTGGTGCCTGACGAGAACGGGTCCGAGGAGCCTCTGAAGAAGTACTCAGGCAAGACCATCGTCATCACTCTGCCCGGTGAGCTGACAGTCTTCGATGTCGACTACCTCGGTGTGTGGTGCCGCGCCTTCTCCGCCAACTTCGGCCACATCCTACTCCCGTCCTCCCTCAACGTCCCGCCCTCCCTCAAAATGCTCGGCGTGGCGCCCCAGGTAAGGCTGTCTGTAGCAGGTACAGGTAGAGACACAGACACGCATCCTACCGCCACCATCACCATGACTCTCTGCCTATCCCTAGTGTTGATCTTTTTTATTTTCACTTCTTGGTTTCTTCTTCCTCTTTTCTTATTTGTTTTACTGCCACATCGATGCCTTCCTTCTCTTCCTCCTCATCCTCTTCTTCCCTACATTTTCCGTTAACTCCTCTTTCTTCTCCGTCGTATCCGTCGTCTCCTCCTCCTCCTCCTCCTCCTCCTCCTCCTCCTCCTCCTCCTCCTCCTCCTCCTCCTCCTCCTCCTCCTCCTCTTCATTGTTATTCCTCTCTCCCTGATGTTGTTGCTGCTGCTGAGACTACTTTACTTCCACTACTACGACTACTATTTCTAGTACTGCTACTACTACTACTACTACTACTACTACTACTACTACTACTACTACTACTACTACTACTACTACTATTACCACCAAACTTAAATACGTTTCTTCTACTGCCTGTCTTTCCTTTTGCATGATGTGTTATCTTTGTGTGTGTGTGTAGGTGTGTGTGTGTGTGTGTGTGTGTGTGTGTGTGTGTGTGTGTGTGTGTGTGTGTGTGTGTGTGTGTGTGTAAATTTCTCTATAAATATTTTCTTTCTACTCTTTTGTTAATATTGTATAAATTGTACAGTTATCTTGCGTGCCCTCTCTCTCTCTCTCTCTCTCTCTCTCTCTCTCTCTCTCTCTCTCTCTCTCTCTCTCTCTCTCTCTCTCTCTCTCTCTCTCTCTCTCTCTCTCTCTCTCTCTCTCTCTCTCTCTAAGATGTATATGTTTGTACATATTTTTCCTGACTTCACTGTTCTTTCCCTCCAAACACACACACACACACACACACACACACACACACACACACACACACACACACACACACACACACACACACACACACACACACACACACACACACACACACACTTACCACACAACACCACACCCATTAAACAATCAGTATGCCTCCCCCATCACCACTACCACAACACCACGCACACAGCACTTGGTATTCAACATCTTGCAGTGCTTTTCCAACACACCTTCACTGCTACGAGAGAGCGCGCCGACCACCACCACCACCACCACAACCACAACCACAACCACAACCACCACGACACAAGCCAGGTTATAGGATAGAAACCCGAGCAATACGTATAGACCCTCTGAGATAACAAGATAGCACATACTTGGCCCTTGGTGTTAGCAAGAGAAGCTGATATTGTTGCAGTACGGGAGAAGGGGGAGGGCTTGCTTCGCTGGCTATATTACGTGCCATCTCTCATATTACACTTAGGCTCATTAGTGTCGATAATCAGAGAATGCGAGAGGCAGCTGTATGTTGTCTTGTTCACCCAACCCATCCCTAGTCCCCCCCCCCCGCCCGCCCGCCCGCCCGCCCGCCCGCCCTTTCCATTGTGTATTGGTTGGGTGGGTGTTACTAGGGTCTTGTTGTATTAGCTCAGGTATATGTGGGTGTTTTATTTATAGGTGTAGATATGTAATAGACTTGAACACACACACATATACACACACACACACTTTGTTTTTATTATTTTTAGGTATAGACAGTAGACATGAACTCTCTCTCTCTCTCTCTCTCTCTCTCTCTCTCTCTCTCTCTCTCTCTCTCTCTCTCTCTCTCTCTCTCTCTCTCTCTCTCTCTCTCTGACGATCACGAGTCCAGCACCTGATTCTCAAGGCTGTGACTGAACCACACACACACACACACACACACACACACACACACACACACACACACACACACACACACACACACACACACACACACACACAGTACCGTTCTTCAGGCTCTGTCCTTCACCACCCTTCCTTTCCTGTCCTTCCTGCCTGATCGAGTGAACGTGATGCGCATGGACTGATGGGTAAAGTCATATTAAATAAATGTAGCGTGGCGTCCTCCTCCTCCTCCTCCTCCTCCTCCTCCCTCCGAGTTTTTTTTTTTTTCTGCTAAGTGGATCTGGAATAATACAGTACTGGAAATGCTTTTCTGTTTTAGTTAATCTCCGTCACAACTGTTCTGTTCTGTTTGTATAATCTCGCTTTATGTGGACTGCTCAGGTGGCAAGCCAGGGAGATATAAAGCTTAAAGTTAGTATGTGTATGTGTGCGTGTGTGTGTGTGTGCGTCCAATATGTAAAGTAATGGAGATAGCTACTGTGTTCTCCGCTGCTAATCCCAGTAAGCGAGGGAGAGATGTATATTTCCTTTTGCGTCTTTGTGAAATGAGAAACGCGCGTGAATATAAAACCAAGTATGCGTGAGTGGAAAAATGTTTTAATGCTCTTTTGCTGGCGATAAATTTGTGGAATTCGTATTCATGCATGACTTTCTTTGTGTCTCGTGGATGTGGAGGACGCCGCGTTGAGTGCATGAGTGAGAGAAATTAAAACTCTCTTGCATCTGCCTGTTATTTCCTTTCTCATTTTGACAACCAGTGTGTTCAAATTACCTTGGCGGCTCGTCTGTCAGTCCTCTCCTCACCTCCTTGCTCAGGATACCATTGTCTGAAACGTGATCTCAATCCCCTTCCCTCCAATGTCTCTACTCTCACCGATGCATGTGATTGGTGTTCTTTAGAGTAGAATGCACTTGTTAATTGGTCATTGAAGGGGAGGGGGCAAGGCGTCTCCGTCAAGTTACTCTGAACAGACTATATCTTGGCTTGTCTGTCCTTCTTCACCTGACCCACGCCACTCTTTCTCGCCCCCAGCACTCAGGTTACTCGTATCAGCCCCCGTCTGTCGACCGCCCGGCCTTCACCTACAAACCCCAGACTCATTACAAACCAAGTACTTTCAGACCTAGATATTCGTCCCGCTCCTCTGAGGAATCAGACTCTCGCCCTTCTCCTTACTTTTCCCCCTCTTCCTCGGTCTTCCCCTCACACCAACCGTCTCACTTTGGCTCCTCTGGACGCTCCCGACATTCACACGAGACCGACAGCTCAGAGGAAGAAGAAAGAAGCTACCGCAAGTCCTCTTCTTCCTCCTCTTCCTCTTCTTCCTCTCACTTTGGCGGGAGAAGAAGCAAGGAAAAAGGCTCCAGTTTTCCTCCTCGCTCTTCCTCCTCGCACCACAGTCGCCTGCCCTCGAACGTCCACAGGAGGGCTGAAAGGCCGCATAAGCACTCCTCTTCCTCTTCCTCCTCTTCCTCCGGCAGCAGCTTCAGCTTCAGCTCGGGTGGCTCCTCGTCCTCCTTCAACATTTACGGGAAATAAGCCACAAATCCCCGCAGCCTGCATGGCCTTCACCTCGTGCACTGGTCGTGTTTGCTGGCGTGCGCTCACTGAGGATTAGTGCCTGGCCCTCACTGTGTCTTCTGCCCCTGTCTCTATTATGCATCTCTCTCTCTCTCTCTCTCTCTCTCTCTCTCCTCTCTCTCTCTCTCTCTCTCTCTCTTCTCTCTCTCTCTCTCTGATTGCTTACCTTCCTTGCTTATTCATTCATTCATTTATTTATTTATTTATTTATTTATTTATTTATTTATTTATGTATTTATTCACTTCTCTATCTACTCTTACTAGTGGTAATAGTAGCTTTTAGAGGGTATAGTAAAGTTAAGATCATAACCCATAATCTTAACATCTCAAGTAGCAAGGGTAATAGTAAGATAGTAAACCTTTCAAGACTGCTTTCCTCGGTGTATTACCAATGAGGCTCTAGTATTCCCGTGGCCAGTTCAATTGCCTCCAATCTTTTCCAGTCATTATGGACGTCAGGACCTTCAGCTTTGTTCAGCTTGACAGATATTCAGTTCGTTAAGCAGATTTTTTTTCAATTGATTTACGTAAAGCTTGAATCCTCCACTAACAACACGCCACCATGACCTTGTTGTTGTGGCACCAAAGTTCAGTCAGTCAAGCAAACACTACTAACACATAAATGACCAAGTTGTGTTCCTCGTAGTGAGTCTGTGCGGGAGTAGAGTTGCCAGTAGGCACATTGCTGCCTCGCCACCTGGGCCAGAGGTGTGCTACATACAGCTTGGTTTCACACACAAAATTACTAAGTCACATACTTCCCAGCGAATCTGTACCAGAGTTTTAAGAGTGTCAAATGCTGGTTACTTAGATACATTCTTACCTTGCAATTTAGATTAGTTTGATTCTTCTACTAACATTATAAAGCATTAATATTATTTTCTTTTTTTTTTTTTTTGTGGGTGTGTACGGGGGTATAAATTTGTCAGTTTGTGTTAGTAGAGATATCATTGCCTCACCATTTGGGTCAAATCATTGTGCCAAAAATAGTCATCCCTCCATTTTGCAGTCTGGATCGCAGCGACACGCTGAGGACTTGCTGTCTGAGCTCGACTTGCAGTCTGAGCCTGAGCCGGACGTACAGTCTGAGCCTGACGTGCATTCTGAGCCTGAGCCCGAGCCTGACGTGCACTCTGAGCCCGAGCCTGACGTAAAGTCTGAGCCTGAGCCTGACGTGAAGTCTGAGCCTGAGCCTGATGTGAAGTCTGAGCCTGAGCCTGACGTGCAGTCTGAGCCCGATGCACAGTCTGAGTCTGACGAGCAGTCTAAGCCCGGCATGCGGTCTAAGCCCACCTTCCATAACACGAGCGCTTCTCCCGCGCCCCGCTCCCTTCCCAGCCTCTGTATTGCTGCAGTGTCTCTGTATTTTGGCCTCCACCTGTATTATTATTAAACACTTATTACAGTAGACTTTGCATGTGATTCTGTCCCGCTTTTTTTTCCTCCCTCCTGTGTGGCCTGTGTCCGCCCTAAGGGTAAGTGTTTCTCTCACCACTGTTCTGTAAAGCACCGCACCTCTGGGTTGTGTAATATACTCTAGCCAGCTTCACCATATTCATCTTGTAAATTATTCCCTTGCATCTCCTTAATGGCAATTCTTCCCAAAGAGCATTATTCTCTTCCATCTAGCGAAAGACACCTTCGTCCCTCGAGATCCTTCCCTATACTCATTGTAAAGCCTCGACTTCTTTGATGTGTGTGTGTGTGTGTGTGTGTGTGTGTGTGTGTGTGTGTGTGTGTGTGTGTGTGTGTGTGTGTGTGTGTGTGTCCCACCCACTCGGGCCCACCACAAAGCATCTTGTCTTGTTCTCTCTTTACCCATCTCTTCCCTCCCCTGCCTCTCCCCAACCCCCTCCCTCCTGTCTCATCCCCGCTGTCCTTTTGTTGTCCCTCCCATTCCTCCCTCCCAGATAATGGCCGATACAGTAAGTGATTCTGTTACGTAATATCTCACAAGCGAGTTTGCTTACACTTGGGTGGTGCCTACGACTCGAGAGAGAGAGAGAGAGAGAGAGAGAGAGAGAGAGATGTTAGCCACCATCTTTCAACGTCATTTACATTTGCATTCAATGATATAAAGCTTTCCTTTGTAGTTGTGTTTCTCCTCCTCCTCCTCCTCCTCCTCCTCCTCCTCCTCCTCCTCCTCCTCCTCCTCCTCCTCCTCCTCCCCCCACCCCCAATCCCTCTCTTGTTTTCTGTAACTTATCCGTCTTATTCTTGATCACTGTTTATTCTCTCCTCCTCCTCCTCCTCCTCCTCCTCCTCCTCCTCCTCCTCCTCCTCCTCCTCGTCTCGCACTCACCTCACCTCCCCTCCCTTTCCAGACCAAGCTGAACTGTGAGGTGCTTTGGGACGACCTGGCGCTGGAGGTTCGCTGGGCCGTGGCCGGAGAGAGTATCGTGATGCAGTTGGTGGGCAGGATCGGTGAGTTTACCCTGTGCATTTCCTCCTCCTACCTCTTGCCCTTCTCTACCCTGTACCTTTCCTCCTCCCTCTGGCTCATGCACTTCTCTTTTGCCGCTCTCTCTCTCTCTCTCTCTCTCTCTCTCTCTCTCTCTCTCTCTCTCTCTCTCTCTCTCTCTCTCTCTCTCTCTCTCTCTCTCTGCATCTTTTTCGTCCGTTAGTCCGTTAAATCTTTCCAACCTTCTCTTCCTCCTCCTCTTCCATGTTTCTTCTTCTCTCGCTCGTCTATTTTCAGTCTTCCTTCTTCTTCCTCCTCCACCCGTTCATTCCTTGTCGTTCTTCTATTTGTCTTTCTTACCCTTCCCTTCTTCCTCTTCTAACCTTTACATGTAGTTTTCTTCAGATTTGTGTTCACTTCATTTGTTTCCTCTTTTATATATTTTATATATATATATATATATATATATATATATATATATATATATATATATATATATATATATATATATATATATATATATACATATATATATATATATATATATATATATATATATATATATATATATATATATATATATATATATATATATATATATATATATATATATATATATATATATATATATATATATATATATATATATATATATATATATATATATATATATATATATATTGTCTATTTGTTTTTGTTTTTTTTTTCCTTCATATCTTTCCCCTTCCCATTTTTCTCTTTGTTTTCTCTCAAATGCATCTTTTTTTTGGGGGGGCGTGGGGTAATTTATTGTGAGATGAAGTTTTGATTTCTGCCTCTTGTTCTTAAATTTCATCATTCTGTGTGTGTGTGTGTGTGTGTGTGTGTGTGTGTGTGTGTGGTGTGTGTGTGTGTTTGCGAAACTTTTATGTCATGTCCCCTTTATTTATTTATTTCCTTATCTCTTTTAGTCATGTAAGAATATCGGTTTTATTATCTTTTATCATAAGTTTAATAAAAGCGTCAAGAAAAATTATTCGAATACAGGTAAGAAAAGTAAGAGTCACAGAAAAACGCTTAGAACAGAAGAGACAAACAAACAGGCAGACAGTGATGTAGACACGGGAGACTCCGGTGAGACAGGCGCGACACAGGCGTAGATGGGAGAGGCAGTGCCAGCCGCCACGTCAGCGATTTGGGGGGAATTTCTGACGAAGGGAGACGTGACTTAGCCCAGGAGAAGATCGGCATTGGTTTCTTTTCCCTTCGTCAGCAGATCAAAATAGATCGATTGGTGGCAGGTCTTGTATTTCCATTTAGATATGAAGGATGGCGCTTCGTCTGTCTGTTAGAGTCTCTCTTTCTCTCTCTCTCTCTCTCTCTCTCTCTCTCTCTCTCTCTCTCTCTCTCTCTCTCTCTCTCTCTCTCTCTCTCACACACACACACACACACCACCCACAGTCCCAGGAAATACTACGTCGCGCCCTCTAGTGACTTTCTGCCAAAGATAAAAGTAGTTGACTATTTGCTGTAGCATATGTGAAAGTTGGTAAAAAGGAAGAGAAGTTATTGATGTAAAATATGATGCGTGTGTGAATATTGTCGAAAAAGAAGCTTTTAAAAAACATTACGAAATCTTGTAGAGGAAAAACAAACTAGATGAAATAGCAAGTCCTTGAGAATAAAAAAAAAAAGTTAATTAGCATATAAATGATTTGTTGACGTTGCAAACTCTTGAAGACAAAGGCCAGTTGGAAATGCGATGCCTCGTAGACTGTATCCGTGTATTTAGGAAAATCATTCCAGCCGTGCATCGGAGCAGCAGCGTAGGTCAGGGGAAAAGGAAGAGCAGAAATCGGAAAGGAAAACAGGGGAGAGAAGCCGAGGCCGTGCAGTTTAAGGGGAAAGAATTAGTGTGCAGTGGTTGATGAGAATGTATGTGTGTGTGTGTTTGTGTGTTTGTGAAAAGGATTACTGGAACCTCTTATGAAGAATTAGATTAATGGTGAGGGAAACCGACACTGCAGGAAATTATGATGCTGATAACAATAATAATAATAATAATAATAATGATAATAATAATAATAAGTTCACCTAGCTTTAAATTATCTCCCGCAGAATTTAAATAACTGTCATGTCTATCTCCCTTCTTCCCTCCCTCTGCCCCCCACTGAACGTCGTGTTTAGAACTTTTTTTAGACCACAAAACCTTTTGGCAAATTATGGGGCCGGAGGAGAGCTGCTTAAGGCTTGGGGTCAATATAGGCAAGAGATCGAAGGGGCAGAGAGAGAGAGAGAGAGAGAGAGAGAGAGAGAGAGAGAGAGAGAGAGAGAGAGAGAGAGAGAGAGAGAAAATAAAGACGGCCCATTTACTTGACACCACGCCCTAACTTGTTCCTAACTCACTGGCCCAAACTCTCTCTCTCTCTCTCTCTCTCTCTCTCTCTCTCTCTCTCTCTCTCTCTCTCTCTCTCTCTCTCTCTCTCTCCTTGACGCGGTCCGAGGAGCTAGATTTCATTTGTCGCCGGAATGGAAGAGTTAGGAGAAAGTTTTCACTTCTGTCACAGATGAGGAAGAGAAGGATAATGGTTTTTTTTTTCTCTTTTTCTCTCTCTTTCTGTTAGGCCTACCCCGTTTGCACTACTTGGGCTTGTTTTCTTAGTGACTCGGATGGTTGATCATCAGGTTTGCTTCTTGGATGGTTTCTGGATGGTCAGATCCTTTCCGTGATGATGGCAGGATTTTTGCAGAGTGATGCCTGCTAAGTAATGGATCGTCTGTAAGGGATCACGCCGCTCCTCTCACTATTTCTCATACATGTATTTCGTATCAGTATTTCTCATTAGTGTGTGTTGTGTACGTACTTGGAATCGAAGAGAAGGTTAATGTTAGCACGTGCGTCATCTTCGAACACACACACACACACACACACACACACACACACACACACACACACACACACACACACACACACACACACACACACGAAACGCACCGAAAGTATTCCTTATTTTGGCTCTTGCACTATTGTTATTTTCACTTGTTTCTTAGAGAGAGAGAGAGAGAGAGAGAGAGAGAGAGAGAGAGAGAGAGAGAGAGAGAGAGAGAGAGAGAGAGAGAGAGCTTCCTTCCCCTCCCATCTCAGCCCCTTCCCATTTCCTCCTCCTCTAGACTACTAATTTCTCCCTTCCCCTTCCCCCTCCCCTCCCCTCCTCCTATATACTTATACTTGCTCTCTACTCCTAATTAACCTCCCTCCCTCTCCCAGTCTCTCCACCCTTCCCTGTGCCCCCCTTCCTCCTTCCACCCCTCACAGTTTCCCCTTCCCTCGTCCCTACCACTCCTCTCCCTCCACCCCTCCCAGTACCCCCCGCTTCTCTCCAGCCTGAAGTCCCCGAACAGTTTCTCCTACAGCTGATGAAAGGATCAATTTCTTTAGTCCGATTAGGTAGTATCTCGCGTCTCCAGCCTAGCTTTCCATCTTCATCTCCCTTAATCCCCCCTTATCTCTCTCTCTCTCTCTCTCTCTCTCTCTCTCTCTCTCTCTCTCTCTCTCTCTCTCTCTCTCTCTCTCTCTCTCTCTCTCTCTCTCTCTCTCTCTCTTCCGACGCATATGCTATAATCTTCTTTCCCTACGCATGTATCTCTAAGCCACCTTGATCCCTTTCTACGTGTCTTTCCCAACACCCTTGGCTTAACTCCCTCACAATCGACTTCCACTAATCCCTTCAGTCACTCTACTCAATCTCTTTCCCAGGAAGTTGATTTTTACGAACTTTTTTTTTTCATTAAGCTTGTCATTTCCCTTTTTTTTTTTTTTTCATTAAGCTTGTCATTTCCCTCTGTCCTCCTCACGTCTGGATTTCCCACCTGCTTTCCATTATAGATGATGGCCAGTACATGTCATTTGGAACGTCCGGGAATCCCTCAAGGTCGGTGATGGTGGGCGGCGATGTGGTGGTGGCGTGGCTGGATCAGGCTAGCGGCAGAGGTGAGGCGCAGGACTACCACCTGGGTGCCAAGGCTCAGTGCCAAGGGGGCCGTGGTTCCTGTCCCGATTCTGAGATCCAGGTAAGTGCAGCATGTGACATGAGGAAGTGAGTGTTGAAGATGCTGTGTCTGTTTTTCGTTTTCTGTACTATATTCTGAAACATATCTGTCCCGCATCTCCACTACATTCAAAAAGCTCTAGTTAAAATTACACGGGTTTTTAGGTTTTTTACGTTATGAAGAGGAGAAACACTCTTGAGAACCCGGTTAATCATCTCTGTAGCCTTTGGAAATAGTCATAGCGAGAAAGTGAAGCTTTTCAGATTAGGAGCCGCTGTTTGACATTCGCCCTGTGTGTTTGTTTTCCTTCGATCTTTACCTCTCATGATGCTAATATATAAGCTACAGTTGTGCTCTCTCCGTCTCTGTCTACCTCCCTCTTTCTGAAACGCACCTTTCCCTCCCACTCCAGGGCAGCCGCAACAATGTCCGTCTCCTGAACGCTGCTCTCATCAACGACTTCACAATGCTGACCTTCCAACGCCCCCTCGCTGCCGCCGACCCCACAGACATGCCCATCCTCACCAATGGTTCCCAGGCCGTAATCTGGGCAGTGGGTCCTGTCAACTCCCAGGGCCACACCTCCTACCACTCCCTGCGCCTCAGAGGTATGGTGTGCTTGCTCCCTTCCCTTCTTTTCTTTCCCTGGAGGAGTCGTGGAAAATAGAAGTAAATGGCTGTTGTTTTCCTTGCTTTCTTTTCATTTCCTTTAAAAGCTTCATGGTCACTATATTCCCAGGTAACATGATTGTGGACTTTGGGAGGACACCAGAGTGGAACTGCCCAGTGCCAGAGGATACACCCCAGTCCAAGCCCCAGAGTGGCCCCAGCAAGCCGCCACCCGCCCCAGAGACTAACAACGCCTGGTACATTCCGCCCATCCCTTGCAACGAGCCTGAGGATGGCGTCATGTATGCCCAGATTGGTCCCACTGGCGGCGATAGTGGCTACAACTCCATCACAGGTAGAGAGAGAGAGAGAGAGAGAGAGAGAGAGAGAGAGAGAGAGAGAGTTTTCATTTGTGTTGTCTTCTCATGACGCTTCTTGATATTACCATTATGTGTTTTATTGTACAGTTCTTTGTTTTATGCAGTTTTGTATATTTTGTGTTGGACTACAGTTACTTTTAGCAGTCTGAAGTTATTTTGTATTCATGAAGCATTTGTATGTTCTATTATTGTTTTTTTTTTTTTTTTACTCTGTGGTGAATAAACTTATCTATTTATCAGTCTGTCACTTCGTGTCACTTCTTGCATTCTCATATTCTTGCTCCTTTTTTCTCTTTTCGTCCTTCACTTGACATGATTTTACTTTTCCAGCACTTCATGCCAAGAATTTTGTTTTACTACTTAGTGTACTAATGCCACCCTGTGTCTCCCAATAAGTTTTGCAGCATCAGTCCTCTCCTCCCTTCACAACAGGACACGTGGGCTGGGGCATCGCCTGGTACATCAATGGCCTCCTCATCCCGGAGATCCATGTGGTGCGCGGCAAGACCTACACTTTCGTGGTGGAGGGTGGCAACAACCCCGACAGACCCGAGCGTGACCACCCATTCTACATCACTGATGACCCCGAGGGAGGCTATGCATTCAAGACACCTGCTGAACGGGAGGTGAGCTCCTTATTTTGTGGGTGTTAGTCATCATAGGGATTAGAGAATTGAACTTAAGACAAGTACTTGTGTCACAATTTTGTGTCTTGTGAGGATGTAACATGTAGCACATTTTTTGCTTCCAGCGGATTCGAGTGTTTGCCGGTGTGGAGCAGGATAGGGAAGGCAAGCCTGTGCCCACTGGCCTTGGTCGTCTCTGTGAGTGGGTGGAGGACCCGAACCAGCCAGCAGGAGCTTTCAACTCCTTTGGGGCCTACCAGCGCACACTGCAGCTTAACTGTGAGGAGGGCCAGCCTGGTGTGCTGCAGTGGACCCCTGATGCCAACACCCCAGACACTGTGTACTACCAGGTGGGTCAGGCACTCTGCACCTTCACCTCAAACACTGTCATACTCTTGCCATTATGTGTATTGACGAGACTTGTGTGTACATCAAGCCAAAGCTATTTCATTGTTTAACATTATGGACAGTATCCTCAAATGTTTGGCTACCTTATCAGACTGCTTACTTTTAACAGGCTCAAGCAGGAGTTATTGGGATTTTCAAAAAGTGCTTTCATAATCAAGAGTGATAGTTCAAGAAAGTTCAAAAATGATTCTGCAACATTAGTGAGAAAAAACACCAGTGAAATTTAGAATAGTTATACCTGTGGCCTTTGAAAATAATTGTAATGAACAACTTAAGCATTTCAAAATACAGGATACAAAAATTTGTCACTTAACCATCAGTCTGTGAATACAAACACTAGTTATTTGCAGCTGATGTATATGTGTATGTTGTGTTGCAGTGTTTCACTCACCGTTACCTGGGCTGGAAGATCCGCGTCTTGGACAGGTGTGAGTTTGAGGAGTTGGCTGCTGCAGGCTCTGACACAAACCCAGTGGTGGTGCCAAGCCCTGCTGCTTCAGGTACGCCTTCTAATTAACCTGCCACCCTCCCAACTCCTCACACCATCCTCCAGGGGCTTCCTACCATTGCTTACCATTTCCCTGCACCTCCCCCCAGCATCCCTGCCCTGAGTCTCCCATCACCACACACATATCAGGGTTCCTGTACCTCAGTTTAATGAATGGTGAATCAATAAAGGGCTTGAAAAGGGATAGATTTAACAGAGATTTGGAAATTGGGAGGAGGAAATAATTGGTGTAGTTTTCCATATACTCAAAGTTATCAACAGACTGGGTAACTCTGTTCATTTATTCATTTAATTTCTCATATAGAACATTAAAAATAAAAAACCCATTTGACTTCATTACTTAAATTTATATTGATGACTTGTATCAAAGACAAGGAATTCCTTGTGAGGCTGGGAACAGGAGTCAGTAATTCAAAGTCCAATCTTGATAGTAACTTGTGAACTGACTAGGTACTGAAACTATGTGTTGCATAACATTCCCATCTATGAATTTTTCATGAAGTAATTCTTCAGATGTGCCTTAAGTTTTCTCACGCACTTTTCACCAGAAGGAATCCATCCTAAGAGTAGCACTCTGACTCCCTTAACTGTAACTCTACTCCCCACTACCTAAGTTTGCAGCCTCCAGGTACCTCACTATCTCCTGTGACTGCTGTAAGTAAGGTTAATCATCTCAACCCACCCTGAGCTTCCTTATATAAAATACATTTATAAATATTCTAGTGCATTAGATGTATACTTATGTATCAGGATGTCTGTGTAGGTCAGATTTTCTCTCTCTCTCTCTCTCTCTCTCTCTCTCTCTCTCTCTCTCTCTCTCTCTCTCTCTCTCTCTCTCTCTCTCTCTCTCTCTCTCTCTCTCTCTCTCTCTCTCTCTCTCTCTCTCTCTCTCTCTCTCTCTCTCTCTCTCTCTCTCTCTCTCTCTCTCTCTCTCTCTCTCTCTCTCTCTCTCTCTCTCTTCCTCTCTCTCTCTCTCTCTCTCTCTCTCTCTCTCTCTCTCTCTCTCTCTCTCTCTCTCTCTCTCTCTCTCTCTCTCTCTCTCTCTCTCTCTCTCTCTCTCTCTCTCTCTCTCTCTCTCTCCACTTACTGAAATGATGTGCACAGTTCCCTTGCCTGTGTTCTGTGTGAAGGTGTGTAGGGCAGTGTGGGCTGGGCCAAAAGGTTCCTGGGCCAGCACCCTTGCCTTGGGTTGTGCTAATGATGCCAGTACATGTTTGTTTGGAATCTGATTCTTATGTTCAAGTATTATTTGTTAAAGAATTTTCAACTTACTAACACATACTTACCAGATCCTCTCTATCTGTGTATAGTCATTTATTATTTTAAGTTTTCTTTTGTTGTGTGGGGTCTGTATCACCCTAACAATATTGAACAGTGTCTTCATGCTGTCTGTCCTCCATATATGTCAGCCTAGTTAAAAGTTACCTGTTCTTTAATATAGTTTACATATTAATGTGTGATATACATATCTGTTCTTCTAATGAATGTTGAATGTGTGTGTGTGTGTGTGTGTGTGTGTGTGTGTGCGTGCGCGTTTCTCTTTACTGGGTGATGGCCAAGTGTTTAATGGTGGTAAGAAATGTCCCCAGTGTGGGTTTGTTCAACCTTCACAATCTGTGTTTTATTTCTGCCCTTCACTGCTGTTCCTGCTACAATAATGGCTGGTGTGCTGCACTGCTGTGTTTGGGCATTATTCACCATGGCTTTGTGAGTTAATTTCAAACAAATTTTACTCATATCCATGCAACCATTGCCCCCATTCTTTTTATGGCCTGCCATGTGACTGATTTTTCCCCTCTTTGCACTCCATGCATTCCTACCTCCCTTAACATTTGTCCATTTAAACTTCACTCTTCACCTTCGCTCTTTCACGTGCTCCTCTCCGCCCTCCTTGCCTCCTCCTCCTGCAGGCAGCTCATGGTCAGCTAAACATTGCCAAGTTACCCTGATGGCCACACAACAACACTACATCTGGTTTTGTTGCTTCTCAAAATGGCAAAGAAATGGTTATGACAGTTTTGCTTTTGCTAAGGTTCATTGCTTGCTTAATTACAATCACACAATGCCACTGGTAATATTGCTCACACCACATTGAATTCAAAAGATCAGTTTCATGCACAAGAAAATTGGTCAAACAAGAAAATGAAAGGCTCTCGCTGAAAATTACTAGATTTTAAAGCGAAATATATTTTGACATGCAATGTGACTGATCCTCTGCCTGACTGTGCAACCTCCACCATGAGACTTAATCACTTTACTTGATTTGTGCCTGACTTCAGCTCTCAACTCCTGACTTACTGGTAACTTGAACCTGACCTCCAGCCTCACCACAGACTTGATTTCCACCTGACTTTCCAGAACTGTGTTGCATGCTGACTTGTTTTGCACATGACTGACTTGTATGATTGTTGTATGCTTGTGACTAATGACCTGCTATTTATTTATTTATTTATTTATTTTGTTTTATTTTATTTTTATTTATTCATTTTTTGACTGCATGACAAACTAGATCTTTTCATTGTTAAAACATGAATATTGTATTTTAGTCGAGTTCTCTTTGTGTAGACTTCACTTTCAACTTTGTAAACTTTAGGAAAGGAAGTTTCTAGCAGAATAGACTTGTGCAGTTTTTCATCTATTTTGAAGCTTTCCTATATTTGTAGTTTTTGTGATATCTCATCTAATGTAGTGTACTCTGTCATTCTACCAACCTACTACTGCCCTCTGGTTATTGTGAAGATTTATTTAGTATATCTCATGATACCCTGAATCACGCTTTTTCCATTCTATCTTCAACTGAGCTCACTTGAGTCAAGTTTCCAGACAACAGTTCTTGATGGTGTGTTGTGAGGGAAGTGTGTTTGCCTTGTATTCCTCATCCTTACCTGCCTACATGTTTGTTCTACAAATAAGCAAGATGTGAAAACACTTCTCTGTGGGAGTAAGTCAGTCAGTATTGGTGAGTATTTCCAACACACATCGCGTGGAACTCTTGCACTTCTGTCAAATTTCAGTTTTATTTTGCTCTTCAAGTGTAAGTTTCCTTCATAGGACTGTCCATTTGTTTCTTGTACATACTTTTCTTGTATTGTAAGAAGCCAGATATTAGATAGAATAAGAAATTTATGTATTTTTGTAATTGTTGTGTTACTAGAATCACTTCAGCATCTAGATTTTGCAGCATTATATGCATAGGAACCATAAACCTCATAGTGTACTTGAAAAAGCTAGTGGATGTACTTAGCAGGAGACGGTGATAACTGACTGCAAGCAGGTGTGAGACTCCTTATTGCTTATCCTAGACCAGGTGACACCAGACCCTACTCTCCTGACCTTTGCAGACTATGACTACTATGACTACTATGATGGACTTGGCCCACATTTCGACTCCAACAAGATCCATGGGAAGGTGCCAAGTGGTGCCGAGCCTTTCCCAACCACAGATTCAGCTGAGGAGGCATTCTCCAACTTGCCAGACTACCAAGGTGACTTTGATAACTTCCCATTCCATCTGGGGCCTGCTGCTGCCAGTCCCCTCTCCCCAACATTGCCCCCAAGCCTCAGGTCAACACAGGCTGTTCCTCTTGGGGCTCCAGGATTCACATTCCCCAAACTCCCAAACCTAAAGAGCTCCACTGGATTTGTAAATGTTTCAGCTTTTGACAACTTAAATAGCAGCAGTTTTGGGAAGAAGGAGGAAGAGGAGGAGAAGGAGAAGGAGTTTCCCTCACGCCTCCAAAATCATTATGCATTTTCTCCTCCACCCTCCCGTGCGACTTCTGCCTCTGACAAACAAACCACTCCTCTAAAAACCAACACTGTGTCCTCCTCCCTATCCACACACCAAGACCTCCCCTCCACTCCCACTTGGAAGGACACATTGAGAAGCACACCACAGGAAAAAAGGACTCATGTCTCTGTCTTAACGTCATCCACTCAAAATCATCCTGTCTCTACTCTCCCATCATCCACAACAACTCTTAGTTACCCCACACGGTCACCCTACAAGCCTCCACTCTCCACTCAGGCTTCCACTAGGAACACTCGCCCATCACATTCTTCTACATCCTCACATCCAACACGTACCTCTTTCTCTCCTTCAAGTACCTCGCTTAAATCCCAGTACTACACAACAAAGCTCTCCTCCACACTACGCACTTCTTTCCCAGCTAGTGCTTCCCACAGACCCACCAGACCTGCATCCTATTCTCACACTCCTTTCCCACACTCCCAGAAGTCCACCATAGCAGCTCCTACAGCAACAAGACACCCACACCACCAGTCCTCACATCAACAACCTGAGGTCATAACGGCCCCCTCGCTCCCACCTCTCCCTGGCCAGGACCCCCTTCTGGTACAGCAACACTTCCACACACCACCTCCAAGAAGGGACCCCCCACTGCCCCGGACCACACACTCCCCACCATCCACCAGCCTATCAGACACCTTTGCACAAAACTTTGGCTTTGATCCCGAGTCTGTGGTGTACGAGTCTGATTTTCGACCCGTCAAGAAGCATCCACCAGGCCCCGTGCTGGCCTTTGAGGTGTCCCCCTCTAGCTCAAGGCCTCTCAATGGTCCCCTGCCCCCTCATCCCCCACGCTTCCGTTATCAAGTGCCACACGGACCCCGAACTGCAACCAACTTAGGGTTCACAAACAGACAGGTTAAAATTGATGGTGCAGATGAGTCAGAGGAGGAAGGTGAAGTCGAGGCTCCTGCAGGTGGTGCCCCCAATCCAATTTACCACCATACAGTAGCCTTCAGCGAGAGCCATGCGCCTCTGCCGCTGCCCATCCCCATGGCACCCGTGCTGCCGCTGCTGGGTGGTGCTGCCTCTAACATGCCGCTAAAACCTGCCAGATCTTCTAAAACACCCCGCCGCAGGCCCCGTCCCCGGCCCCACCCCAACATGCGACTGGCTGGCCCTGTAGGGAGTGTGAGTCGCCTGGGGCGGCCCCAGCCCCCTGCCCGGCGGCTGGTGGCGTCCTTGATCCCACTCCCTGAGGACCATGCTGTGCTTGCCCCCCAGTTAGTGGGTCCCTCAGTGCTCCAGCCTGTGTTCCCTGCCCCTCCCCCTCCCCCAGGCCGAATGGGGGACCTGCTGCCCGCTGCCTCCTCTCCGATCTACACTTCAGATGGCCGCCCCCTTCCACCTGACTCCATCCCAGGTCCCCCTCAGTTGTCCACTCCTCCACACCAAACCTCAGACTCCATCACCGGCCGCCCACAGGTGGGGCCTTATCGTGGAGAGCCACCCCCACCCGTGCCAGCCAATGTTCCCCACCTGGCACAGTTCTCCAAGCAGAGCCGCCCCACCAGCCAGCGCACTGCCGTGCCCATGCCACCTCTGCCGGGCACAACCTCCCAGCCTGCTGAGTACAGTCCAGCTGGCAGCGCACCCAGGCCTGTGGTTATGGCTGCTCCCAAGGACAAATTGGCTGGCACCTTTGGTGTGGCCCCTTCTGTGCCCAGCCCTGCCCCACCACCAGGAACCAAGAAGACTCATCTCACCATTCTTAAGGATGTGTGGGCCATCCTCACCCAGGGTCACCCAAGGGATGATGCCCATCCAGCCCATGCCACCCACCACCAACACCACCACCATCCCCACCTCTACACCAGCCAGCACCTGGATGGCTTTGAGGGGGAGCCACGCCGCAGAAGAGACGAGGGAGACTGAGATCTGGCCTGCCTCACCCATGCCTCCAGTCTCCCAGTATGGTGCTTCGTTACAACTTTTTGCTGTAACAAAACTAAATCAATAACAGGAGTGAATATTTACATGTGTGTCTCCTGCTTAGCCAAACACTGCATCCTGTGTACTTAACTTATTGTGGCATTTTTATTTGTCTTGCCTTATCTTACAGGGAAACTTTTTTCAACTCTCCAGAATGACTGTAATGTAGAAATAGTGTTAGCATAATTAATAGATATAGTAGTGATAGCTGCAGTAGTAGTTTTCATATTGAAGACTCCATTACCAGAAACATGACAAGTGTGCTCAAGAGTTTAAGTACTTGAAATATTTATAGAAGTGTTAATTTATTTAGGAGTTAATGCTCGCATACAAACTGAACCATTGACTTGGTGAGAACAAAAGAATTCTCCATTTCCCCAGGAGATGTTTTTGATATTTATATTGCCCCCAAAAAGTTTTTTCTCAATGTCTTTTAAATGTTTTTATTTTATACTTGTTGAAGTTAATAGTCAATAAACAATTACCAATATATTGTATGTAATAGCAGAGGTTTTACACTCATGCTGTGGCTCATCTTTTTGGACAATTAAGGTGTGTGAAGAAGTTCTTGAAAGTTGTGGCACTGTCAAGCATATTCAAAGAGTTGGTAAAATGACAATGAAAAAATGGAAGTTAAGTCTGAGCCATGACAAGTGTGTACTGCTGGGGTTGTGCATGCTGTTATCTTTGTCTGATCACCAGTAGGTTTGCACAGCACACTGCACACAGCCTTGTGGTGGTGCAGACCAGAGGAGTGTTGTCATAGTGATACCTGTAGTGGCCTGTGCTGCTCACTGTTACTCTTCACACCAAGTCACCCTGAGGAAGCTACACTCACTTGCTACATGGAAACTCATATGTGTGTTGCTTTTCTTTTCCTTCACCCACAAGCCTCAAATATGATGCAATAAATCTTTGCTAACATAAGCAGTGTTTTTATCACATCCATATTTTTATCAGCTTCCAAGCATTTATATATATATATATATATATATATATATATATATATATATATATATATATATATATATATATATATATATATATATATATATATATATATATATATATATATATATATATATATATATATATATATATATAGTAGTGTCAGTCCCATTAGTGACTACAATTTACAGTATATATCATCCATATCAATTATAAATGAACATTATTGTATAATATCATATGAAAGAGAGAGAGAGAGAGAGAGAGATTAAGTGATAGTGTATCAAGAAAAATCAACCTTCAGGCCATCTTTCACTTTTTTTCTCTCCATCTACATGCACATGTATGTACAGTACATGCACTAATCTAAGCGCACAAACAGTGCATATATAAATACATATGTATACATTCTTACACAAAAAAAAAAAAAAAAATTACATTCAAAGAAAATCAAAGTGAACACACACACACGCACACACACACCAAGTGGCAGTTTAAGGGTGAAACACCAATTATACAGTTTTGTGACTCATCCCTGATCAGCGCCACACACACACACACACCAGTTAGGCTTGGGGGAGTGCAGTGTTATAACCATACCATACCACACCACCACCACACATCATATCATACCACACCACACCACACCACAGAATCCTTGGTGCCCCGACCTAGCCAGCCTTGCCAAGTCCTTCCGACCCCCCACCCGCTGAGCCATGGCTAAGGTAACAATTTCTCGTCACATATTAAGCATAATTTCGACTGTTTTGCAGGTGTTTCCTGGTGATTTAAAGGCTCGCTGTGTAGGAATAAGTGGAGGAGTGTGAGGGGAAGGGGAGAGGAGGAGGAAGTATTGAGAAGTGCAAAAATACTACTTTGGCTCTATATCATCATTTTATTTGTTTTATTGGTAGAGTTTGCATTGTTTTGATATTTAATTTATAAATAGAAAAGTATAACAAGTTATAGTATGTAATAAAATCTTGTCTAGCTGTTTTTTTTTTTTTCCGGTTAAAATAGCACTTTCGTCATTTCATAAATTTGCATTTTTTTTTTTTTTTAGTAGCACGCTTTAGTGTTTCATTTAAGGCTTAAAAATATAAGAAACGTGTCGCAAGTAATAATATTCAATAAAATCAAGTCTAACTATTCGTATTTTCAAATTTAAAATAAGACCGTTGCTAAATTAAAAAAAAAAAATTATATGACGCAAAATTTGTGTTTTCTTTATTTATCTGGAAAGTACGGATTTTTTGTATTCAGAATGTGTAGCATAATCTAGTTTGGCTGAGTTTTCCTTCTCGATATTATAAGTTTTTTGTAGATCCGTTCGTAAAAATTACAGATCGTGTTTTGGATTTTTCTTTATTATTAATCAGGCAGGAAATGTTTTTATGTTCCAGGTATTTATTAAAGTATATGAAAAGTCAGAATATATAAAGCATTTCAGTCTAGTTCCATTTTTTCGAGGGGTCAATTTCAAAATGGATTAACGTACGTATTTTGAAGCGTGACGTCGTCAGTGACGTCATCAAGGTACCGAGACCTGAGACATCATTCTATTCCAGTCTTTCTACGTTGATGTTCAGTGTGTTAGATGAAGTATATGGCAGGTCAGAATATCTAGTGCAGTCCAGTCTGAGCGTCTTTCTTCTTAGGAGTTTCAAAATTAATTGCTGTACGTAAAAATAAGGGCCGAGACGAACATTTTTCCTGCCTCCCTCCTTGCTTGTACATCAATATTTAGTCAAGCCTCTGTGTGTTTCCATACTCAAACGTGAATGAAAACCAGAATTAACAACTAAAATAGAAAATAATCCCAAAAATAGCCAAAATTAAGGTTTAAATAAAGTTCATGTTGCAGCTCCTCCGTTCAGAGCGCCCACCATCAGGACCCAAACCGAAACCTTCTCTCCTCCCTGTCTGCGTCTGTTCGTCAATATTTCCCTCAATTTCCAGCGTTTTTCCAGGTATTTCCAGGTGTGCTCCACAATAACATATGTAGACTGTTGTAGTAGTAGTAGGAGGAGGAAGAAAAAATGAGGAATGGAGGGAGAGGAGAAGAAGGGGGAAGGAGGAATGGAGGTGGAGGATAGGTGGAGAGTGGTGGTAATAATAGTAGCAATAATTATAGGAAGAGGATAAGAAGAAGAAGGAATGAATGAGCTGGGGGTTCTCTCTCTCTCTCTCTCTCTCTCTCTCTCTCTCTCTGGATGATATAAGTGCAGGCGTGTGTACAGTGCGTATATATATATATATATATATATATATATATATATATATATATATATATATATATATATATATATATATATATATATATATATATATATATATATATATATATATCCACCGCCTGGACACTGGGGGGATGGGAGGGAGCGGGAAGATAGGCAGGAAATGGAGTGGTGTGGAGGGGAGGAAAGGTTTGACAGATAGCAGCAAAGTGATCGTTAATCTCCTGAGCCGCCAGATTAGCAGGAAGGTGTGAGGTGCAAGGAAGAGATGAAGTGTGCTTTTGTAGGCCACACAAAGCTTTGATCTTAGCGTACCACTGTCTGTTGTTAGTCAGCTTGAGGTGGTGTATCTTGTCTGGGTAATAGCTTGCCTTTGCAGCCTTAATCTCCCTGATCACTCTGTTTCTTAGTTTCCTGTATAGGACCGGGCAGGAGTGGAACGCCCAGGTCCGCTGACGCATGAGTCTTTTAATGCGGGGCGTCATCCAGGGGGCATCAGACGGGTGCGTTGTGACGCTCTTGGCTGGGAAGTAGCGGTGGAAGGCTTCTGTGGTGGTGGTGGCGTAATTTTGCCATTTTAAGTGGACGTCCTCCACATCCAGCACCTCAGTCCACGGGTGTTGTGTCACCCACTGCCCAAACTCCCTCATGGCTGAGTCAGGCATGGGGCGGTGGGTCCTGGTGACAGCTGACGGGGGTCGAGGTGGTGGGTGTGGTTGTCCACAGTATGGAGAGGTGGGTGCTCCGTCCCATGGGAGGCAGCGGCTTGGGGGGCGAGTACTGCTGGCCCAGGTCTGTCAGTATAAGGTCGAGGATGGCTTGCTGGTGGGTGGGGAAGTCCACGACCTGGGTGAGGTGTAGCTTGTGTAGGATATCGTTGATATCTAATTTGTTAAATTCCCCACAGATGACCAGCTTGGCGGCAAGATACCTCACCCTCAGGGCATCAGCAGTGTTGATGATGTGAGCGGTGAGTAACTGTGCTGTGGCGGCTCGTGGGGGGTGGTACACGACGCACACGATGATGGAGGCCGTGTTGCTGGGATGGGAGGGGGGCGTAACTCTCACCCACAGGGCCTCCACACCAGCTGGAATATCGACAGGGAGGTGTGAGGGGCTGAGGGCAGAGTGGCAGAACACGGCCACTCCCTCCCCCTGCGTCCTGACCTGAGGTGATGGTAGAGCTGGTAGTCCTGCATCGTGCACACCTCAGGAACAATCTGCCACGCCTCAGTAACCCCCACAATGTCCGCACAAGTAGATCTCACCGTCACAATGAACTCTTCCATCTTGTTGGCCAGAGACGTTGCATTAAATAAGAGGAGGGAGGGAAGACTATACCACACACATGGCACTTCAAAGTGTTTGTATTCCCTCTTCTCCACCCTGCGGTCTTCTCTGGCACTGGAGGTCACTACCTTGATGGGACGCACCACACTTTTGCCTCCTCTCGATCCTCGGTTCCGAAATAGTTTCAAGGTCTTAAGGCACTGTATCACGTTGGGCGGCGGGTAACCGGATCCTCGCCTACGACGCAGGAGGTAGTTGCGTTCGTACGTTTGCACTGAAGCGCACATTTTTCTTTATGTATCGACACGCACTCGCTATAAGTGTTCACAAAAACAACAATCCCACCAGGTCGAGCCTAAAACTAAAAGCTAAAAGTTGAAAACAGAAAAAAAACTGAGGTCACTAACACTAGGGGGCGGGGAAGGCCAACAAGCTGGCCGAGGCTGCTCGAGAGCGCCTAAGGTCACACGTCCTGCCCGTGTGAGGTCAAGACGGTGTGTGTTATATGGTCACATATGTTGGGCGGCCTGCAAGCAACAGCAGAAAACAGGAAGTATGGAACAGTACACCGGCGTTTCCCTATACTTTCATTGCTCAGATGGTAATGTTATGAGTCTAGGGATGGGGGCGATAGCGGTCCAATAGCGCGTTGGCTTCACATTCGTGACGTCATGCCGACTCCTCTCATTTTACCTCCAAGAGTTAAAGAGAGAGAGAGAGAGAGAGAGAGAGAGAGAGAGAGAGAGAGAGAGAGAGAGAGAGAGAGAGAGAGAGTAGTAGTAGTAATAGTAGTAGTAGTAATTGATTATGATACTAATGATGATAATAATAGTGATGATGACGATGATGATGATAATAATAATAATAATAATAATAATAATAATAATAATAATAATAATAATAATAATAATAATAATAATAATAATAACTATTATCATTATAATAGTAATAATACCAATAATAATATAATATGGAGCCCTTCCCTTAGGCTTGTGTCCCTGTGGTGCAAACAAGCCGTAGGCTCGTGTCCCTCGCTGAGTGTAAACAAGACACTCGGCTCACAGGAAGTCCCTATCAAGTTCGCCTCATCCTTATTGCAGGCACAATTTCTCCAGTTCTCATCAAGTGGGCGCCAGATCTAGGTAATTCTGCAGTGCTCTGCAGTGCTGTGTGCACTGTTGAGTATTGCTTAAAAGTGCTGGGGGAGAAGGAAAGCCAGGCCTGCATGAAAGTGGGTGTTGTCCCTTAGTGGAGCAGTTCCCAGGACAGCTATATGAAGGGCTACGGGAAAGACAGGAAGGGGAATACGAAGGAATAAATAGTAGAAATAGCAGAAATATAATGAAATGTCTTGTTGCGGGTTGGGTATTGCAACGGGTACATGTAACCTCCGCGGTACATTTGCACTTTTCAGGGGGTACACTGGGTCTCAGAGAATAACCACCACTGTGCAATACATGGTGTTGTAATCTGCAGTCAGATTCCACAGTGTTGTGTATTTTTTTTCAATTTCCTCATTATAGTAAGCAAAATTTTCTTCTAAATTATATCGAGTAGTGTGAATACCATTTGGTTTTCACTAGTATAGAACTAACCGTGGCCACAATCTGTACTGGGCCTGAAAGGATCAGGTACAGGACGTAATTATCAATGTGGATAATTATAAGAAAGGTATGTATGTAATGAATCAAGATTTTTTGTAAATTACTTGACTTTATTTTACTGGTGTTGTCACCTTTAAGATTCCTATGCAGTCTACACATACAAATTTAATGATAAAATAATATCAAAATATTACAATTCCATTTTTTTTTATTAATTTAGTTATGGGTATATATGAAACAATAAAGACATCCAAGAGGTACAGAAGAACAAAAAGATTGGGAATCCCTGGTTTAGAGTGATAGGGGAAAGGAGTGAGCGTTATCCTTCGCAATGAATTGACTCCCTGTGCTTGAAAGATACACGAGTGGTATAGAAAGGCAGGAAATGGGATATAAATAAAGAAGTGGTAGATATATAGTGGAATGTACAGTTTCTGGCAGGTATTGGTTTAGACTACAAGAAGATGCATAACAGTGATACAGGAAAGGCAGAAAGGGGGATCTAAAGAAAGAAATGGCAGAAATATGTGGATTTTACAGCTTCATGGTGGTTCAGTCAGTTGTTCTAATGTTTATATATATATATATATATATATATATATATATATATATATATATATATATATATATATATATATATATTTTTTTTTTTTTTATTCAGTATAGGAAAATGCTCTCAGCCAACTCATAATGCATGGAAGAAAATGCTTAATTTTTAGAATTGCTGAAGATGTTCATCTGTGTTAATTATATAATGATAAAAACATTTACTTAATATTATCATCTTTACCTCTTTTTCACCAACCAGTAAAAATGGTGTTTGTGTTATGAGAAAAACAATAATTAATGTCAGCATCTTTATCTCTTCCTCACCCCCACCACCACCACTACCATTCTGCTGCTGCCTCTCGGGACATCGGGACACCTTGCAGACAAGGATGGCGCCTACCCGGGACAGCAACGTGGTCAAGCTTGCGGTGGAGATGCGGGCAATGGACTCCAAGCCTGTGCCCTTCCTTGGAGAGTTCAGTCTACAGGATCCTCTGGCAGCATTTATTGAAGTAAGAACATTGTGTTTGATGAGCTCTTGTGAATATTTTGTAGGTAACAGTTTCTTGGTTTGATTGTTAGGGTTTTTATGATATTGTTTGATGGCTATATGATCATTAGTGTCTTTGAGATATTTTGGTGATTGTTATTCTTTGTTAATGACTAAGAGTGGAAAGAGCATCTTAGTTGGACTTTGGCATAACTCAGGTAGGTTAACTTCATATTTTTTCCCTTTAATATTACCTGAACATCAAGGGACCAGGTGGAAAATCATTGGGAAATCTGCCTCTCTCATGGTATTCCCTCAGAGATTACTTTTCTTGTAACCAGAGGGAAACTACTGAGAAATACAGAGAATTTAGTCAGGCTTTTAGTGTAATTTGGAAATAAGAAATAAAATCAACTACCATAGCATTTTTCCCAGTAATATTCTGCAAAACTGTCCATCACATTTCATATAAGTAGAATATACAAAAGCACACTGCCACATGTCAGATCATAAGTTGAAAGAATGTATGAACATTTCCTGTCCATCCCTTCAGGAGCTGTGTGTCCACTGGAAGGTAGAGCATCCGGAGAACTTTGCACTCCAGTACACGGAGCCATCTGTCTACTATGTCACTGAGAAGAATAGAAGCAAGATAAAGGTGAGCAGTATTTCATTGCTTTCATTGCTTTTATAATTGCTGTAGTATCAGATAATATAGTCGTAGTAAATAGTTGAGTAATACACCATACGTGAATTCTGCATTGTCTAGCATTTTATTCTTCATCTTAAGTCCTTTGACCTGTTAAGAATCCATCAAATGTTAGGAGATTGTCACTTGCCATTGCCAGACAAGGTATATAAAAGCAGGACAGATGAGCACTTAGTCAAGTCGAGCAGGACTGGCCGCCCTCTACTTGCGCCTCCTTGCTCTGCAGTAAGGGAACACTTGGTGCAGAAAAAGCTTGATTAAGCTTAAGATTAAGGGGCAATTCAAGTGAAACACAGTGCAAGTAAAAACAGAAAGCTACTCTACTTCTGACCACAATTTTACTTGCAATTTGGTTCTTTTTCCTTGAGTTGCCCTTACCTCTTGTTCAGCATGACTCACTCACAGAGACTGAGTCGACATGAGAACAGGATTTATGGATGTTCGCTGACCTCTCTCATTGGTGGTCACTGTGGCAGGCGGATCTAGCATGTTCAGCACCATAAAGTGTCTGAACTCACTGTTGTAATCTTGAGAGCAGTGTGTTTGAGAAGTGTGTTTTGTTTTGTTTATTTATTTGTTTATTGGGTGTTTGTTCATTTGTTTGTTTATTTGTTTGTTTATTTATTTATTAATTAATTTATTCATCATATATTCATCTGTTTGTTTATTTACTTATTAATTTTATTATTTACTTGTTTATTTATTTGTTTGTTTACTTTCTGCTACTGGTTGTTTTTTAACTGGGTGGCCTCAGAAAAAAAAATTGCTGGAGAGTGTTATGTAGAACTCTTTTTTTTGCATGTAGTTCACTTGCTAAGGGCACAAAAAAACAGAAAAGAGACCACAAATTTGCTGTTTCCCAAAAGAGTTAAACAAAGAAAAGAACAAATCTGAATTAAGGCCAATTTAGTTCTTGAGATGTCCTGCATGTTGTCTTTGTCATTTTCATATCTTATTTGTTTATTTGTTTATTTATTTATTACTTTATTTTATTCTTTATGTACACTATCTTATTAGCCACAACAACAGAGGAGTTGCCCAAAGTAATAATGTCATAGTCTGTAAATTTTCAAGAGAAGCATTACAGTATCTCCAGTTATTGCATCCCCATTTGGTGGTCTTTGTAGAGCTCTCAGTATGATGTACAGTAATTCATTAAACCACAAAAAAGTTTATAGTCAGCTTGGACAAAATATTCAATGGAGTTCATGACAACACTGTTTAAGACAACTGAAACATAACAATTAGTGCAACTCATCCACCCTTTATTTCCCTACAGGATGGCACTGTGCTCCACTTGGTCTTCTCAGCGGGCAAGACAGCGGAAGATATTTTACAGAAACTCCGCAAGACACCTGAGGAAAGAAAGGATGCACTAGAGAAGCTGGTCCGCATGAGCAGTGATCCCACCTTTGCTAACGAGTTCATTGGAAAACAGGTGAGTGAGGCAGCTGGCTTTGTGTTGCAGGTTGATTTTATTTAATGATTGTCTAGATTCCTGATTGTGCATTATGGGAGGGCATGTACTTGTGTGTCATTACTTTTTTCATAAGATTTGGTCTTTTATGTTAATTTTTCTAAACTGGAGGTAAATTTTTGAGATTAATTTTTTTCCATGCAGGGAATGGATGAACTTTTGTGCTGTTTATCATACAGGACCTTAACATTTTTGTGGCTAATTTTTCAGTACATGATAAACTTCTATATTGTTCATTTTTGCACACAAAAGATGAAAATTTTTTGTTGTTAATTTGTTTTACATAGGAAGTTGAAGTTTTATGTTGATTTTTACATTGGAGATGAACTTTTGCATTATTTTCCTAGTCTCCACACAGGGAATGAACTTTTGCAGTGTTTACAATTTTTTTTCTCTCTCTTGGAATAAACTTTTGTTAGTATTCTACATTGTCAGTGAATTTTTATGTCAATTTCTCATGCAGGATTCAAATTTTAATGTTATTTTTTTTACCACAGGGAATGAATTTTCTGATCACATGTTTGGAGACGGCCAAGCAAGAATCCCCCCTGCTGCCTCTCATCCTCTCCTCATTCCTGGAGCTGATGGACCATGGAATAATGAGTTGGGACAAGCTGGAGCAAACGTTCATTGAAAGAGTAAATACACAACCAGTAGTCCAAGTTTCCATTTACTGTATATTCCAGCTCATGACTTTTAGCCTAATAAAATAACAAAACTATTGGTCATGTGCTGAAGATGGATTGTTAAGTACTATCTATATCTTATAAACTATGGCCTCTTTTTATATAAGTATTCACCTATAAGCTAAGATATATAGTACCTCATACACAAATTGAAATTCTATGATCTGCTGCTCTTCAGAAGGTGTTTTCCCATCAAATTCACTGTAACTCTTTATTTACAGGTTGCCATGTATATTAATTCCCCCTCGACAATTGATGTGAGGACACTCAACTCTTCCCTCACCATCCTAGAGAACATTGTCCTCAACAGCCAGAGAAAGTATACCATAGTTGAAAAGCAAGTAACCATTGCCAAGTTGCTAAACCACATCTCCAGTAATAAGGTATATTTTTCCAATGATTGTAACAAAATATTGCAGTAAAAGTACAAGAGCTAGTTTATGACTTATAGCTGTGTTCTTCAGAAGTACTCTTGAATGATTTAGAGTACTATGGCATAAATAGGAAAATAGGGAGGTATATAGATAAAAAAAATTCTGACTCTTAAAAACTGTGAAACCATCCCATAAATCATTTACATCATTTACATTATTGTTGAATTTTCAGAAAGGTGAAATTCATCAGGCAGTGCTGGCTCTGGTTAATGCACTCATCCAGAAGTCAGAGCCTCAGAAGAAGAGGTACTGGAGTGCCAGCCTCACCAGTCGCCAGCACCGCACCATTATCTATAACAATATAGTTCTTATGCACAATGAGGTGGGTGCCAAGCAGTCACTCCTCTCACCCTACAATAGTACACTGGAAAAACATCAGTAGAGTCTAGGATTATTATACTTTTGTTTGTATTTTATACTCGCTAAGGAAGGTAGTACCATTTATAATCCAATTTCACCCACTGCCCATTTTTCTTATACCCTTTTACTGTGAGGTAAATTTGTTTCAAGAAATGAGTATCAAGACGCCTCCAGAACTAAAGTGGCCATATTGGTTGGAACTCTCTTCTCCTTAACTTTTAAGGAATGCCAATTGAGTGACAAGCCTAAGATTGGAAGATTGTTTTTTTTAGCCCATGGCTGATCTTTCATTATTAGAAAAATGGAAATATGTATGTAAATAGTCTAATAAGTGCATGTAGATCCTAAGCATTTCACCTTATTGCAGAGCACATCAAGTGTGTCAGACTTGGCACACCAGCTGTATGTGCTGGAGCAGCTCCTCCTGAACCAGTATGAGGAGCGCATGAACACCTCCATGGACGTGAATGACCAGGATGCAACAGAGAAAATCAAAGAATTAAGAAAGATTGCTTTTGAGTCAGATGGAGAGGTAAATATCAAATGCATCTGATCTTTAGTATATAAATAAAGCAGAATGTAAGGACGGATGGTGTATACCAGACGCTAGAAGCGGAATACCAAGGCATATATCTCGGTGCTCATGGTGATAAGAAACATTGAAATTAACATGGAATTTGTTATGTGACTCAGTAATTTCTCAAAGCTGGCACAACAATATATTGCCAGCAATAAATATATTTAAATTCACCTCAGTTTGTAATTACCTTCAGTAAGTAACATCTAAACAAAGTGATATTCAAGCAAGTGATATTCAAGCATAGGGATGCCCAGCACGTTAGAATTTTTACTAATACTAGTTGGTTTACTGTCAGTATATTATTCTGATTGTTTACTGTGTCCTTTAAGGACATATTTGTATTGATTTGGAAACAGATTATTTCACAGTTTCCACTTCTCATCAGTATTAGTATTTATGCTTTGTCTCACCAACAGGTTCCCTCAGGCATTACTCCACGAAGACCTGAGTACAAAAAGGAGTACAAAAAATTGGGTTTCAAAAATGACATAAATCCAGCCCAGGACTTCAAGGACACTCCCCCTGGCATGCTTGCCCTGGACAACATGATCTACTTTGCCCGGAACCACTCAGACCAGTAAGCTCCACACTGGCTGTGTGAACCACTTGTTGTTGCTCTCTTTTCATATTCAAAAGTTTATTACTGTAATTGTGTCTGTTGTGGTGCTTTCCATATTAATGTCTGGTGCATATGTCATTGCTGGAAGGTTGATACTCATTTTACCTTCCATACTTATCCTCCTTCCATTTATGATTCCTTTCAGCCTCCTTATGACTTTTCTGCATTTCTCTTACCTTCCTCCTCATGATCTTATACTTATACCAAGTTGTTGCTAACTATTGAAATTTCTTCACTTCCTTTATTTTCAATGTATAAGGATTTATTAAATCAACCACCTTGTCTCATATCATTTTGAGAACCATCCCCTTTCTCACAGTAACATTTACCTTCAGCTTTCCCCTAGCAGAGAATAAGTACTCTGTGACAGTAAAAAGTTACAAGATTAGACTTGTATACAAGAAGGCATCAAGTAGTCAGCTGCCTACAGCATTATGTTTTGTACCTACAGCTATGCAAAGCTGGTGCTAGAGAACTGCTACAGAGCGGACTCCCATGAGTGTCCATTTGGCCGTGCCAGTATAGAACTGACCAAACTACTCTGTGAAATTCTCAAGGTATGTATGTAAGCATTAGGGAAAGATTAAGTAACATTGATGCTTTGGTAGTACTTGTCATTTATTATATTCATGATGATTATTCTTGATTATGTTAAAGGCATTAGTCATTGGATGTCATCATTATTCTACATCTGTTTCTCTGATCTCACTTCCTTTGCAATCATTCCTCAAGAGGGTGACCATGGCAGAAGCCCTTCTACCTCTCTCTCTGTTCAAACATACCCTCCTTGCCTTTTCAATTGCTATCCCATTACTAAAGGCTCTTTTGCACACGTTTACTTGTACCCTGTCTTTTCACTTTCTAAGTGGTCTTAAACAAATTTATGTTGTCCAGTCTGTAAGTGAGGATGTCAGTAGGATGTGAACAGCTTAACCCAGATTTGTAGGAAAATTCTTTATTTCCTTGATCATTATGACCAGCATAAATAAACATCCTCAGAGAAAAACAACAATGAAAAAATGAAAAACAGAATATGAATACTGCTTTGCATTTCCATTACAAATACACCATTACTGTCACCACTGCAGATAGGAGATGTGCCCACTGAGCAAGGCCAGAACTACCACCCAATGTTCTTCTCCCATGACTGCATGTTTGAGGAACTCTTCTCCATCTGCATTGTCCTCCTTAACAAAACCTGGAAGGAGATGAAAGCCACTACGGAAGATTTTAGGTAAGTGGTGTAGCCTTTAACTTAATCTTAGTCGGTGATGTGATGGAAGACTCTGGTATGTGTTTTTTCCAGCTTTATGTAAAATGAAATTACATCATAGGCCAGAACACAAATTTCCCAAATATTGTTTCTTCAATTTAGATTATATTCTTAGTCAAAATTAAGACAATGCATGGGTTTAATTTTCTAGATGGCAAATTATAGTATGGTAGGAAACAAATTCATACAAAACAGATGTGTGTGAATATTTTTGCAGGTGGCAAGTATAAATAAATTACCATACATGGTCATAAAATAATTTGTTTTGCAATGACCCAAATACACGAACTGACCAACTTCGTAAGAGAAAATAAGAATGTAAAATGAAATGATGATGACTTTAAAATTCTTTACATTTTGATAATTGCACTTTGCTTCTAACATGGACCTAAACCTCCTAGCAAGGTGGTGAGTGTGGTAAAGGAACAAATCAAACGCTCAATATTCAAGCAACCCTCAACCCTAGATGAATTCAGGAAGGAAATCAACAACCTAACCTATGCTGGAATTGCTGAAATCTGGCGCCAGGAACGACTCAACAACGAGGAGCAGGAGATGCAGGCGCCTCCAATCAAGTATCTATCTCTCTCTCTCTTTCTGTTTAGTTTATTAAGTATCATTTAATATTGCTTTTTTAATTCTCACATTCATACTTCCATAATCAGCTGATCATTGAGGAGTCTTGCTTCTAACACACCAGTGTATTCATGTATGGAACTGATTAATGGAAAAAAAGAAGTGAGTCAGTTTTTATTTGCTGATGACACAACCATAGTGACATATTCAGGAAAAGCTACTAAGAAAATGCTGATTGTATTAAGAAATATGTATTCTAATCTATCTCACTGGTGAAGTCCTGGTAAAGAACATCCTTATTTGTTCCTTCTTTGGTGTCATCTCATGTATAAAAAGAATGCTGATTATGTTAAGAAATATGTATTTAATCTAGCTGCTTTCTTAGATGTTAAATTTTAATTGAACAGAGAGCCAAGTTTCATAAAAATCTGCAGTAAAATTAGTAAGTTGAGAGACTACAGTTTTACGTAAATTGAGAAATGTATATTTTGATAAATTTGTTGTTTCATATGTTAGATTGTGATTGCTGAAAAAACCGAGTTCCATAAAAAAAATCAGCAGTTACATTAATGAAGTTCAGTCATTTTATAATCAACATTGTTTTCCTTTGTATTATGTTGCTGTGACTGCCCTTCATCCCCAGGGAGCTGCGCCGCGCCCTGGAGCCAGACATCCTGGAGCTAATCCAGCAGCACCGCCTCAGGTTCCTGGTGGAGGGGACCAGGTTCAAGATTGCCCGAGGAGTGGTGAGTGTCAGAGTTCCATTGTCACTCTTGGTTGTGCTGAAGTTGTTGTGTGCAAGTTGTTGTGCAAGACTTTTCTTTTACAATATTTCTCCCATATTGTGTAAAAACAACTATATCAAAAGTGCCAAGAATTCTTTTGTTTATTATTTTTTGGAGTTAACCTTGTACAGTAATTTATTTTTCATTGAGTTAGATTTCCTCACTCAGCTTTTCCTTAGGTGCCACCCTATGTTTTTGGGAAACTTTTACTTATACAAGATGAAAAAAAATATGAATTAACTCTGTTTTTATGTATATGGATTTCTTCAACTACCTATATATATTTAGAATCTGTAGCACACTTATGGAAAATGGGTATGTAATGAGATTACTATTTTCTTGTAAGAATTTACTTCTCATCATCATGGCAGTTTATTAGTGAAATGTCATGGATGTTGCTTGGTAGTGTGCTTTGTGTTAATTTGTTGATTCAGCTTTAACTCCTGCAGAGGGCAAAAGACAAGTTCAGATATTGTCGACTTTCCCCCAACCACAAGTTCCTCCACTACGATGACTGTGATGAAAAGTCTGTCCCTAGTTTAGATGAGCTGGGCAAGAAGATCAGCATTGCAGACATCAAGAGTGTGGTGACAGGAAAGGAGTGTCCACACATGAAAGAAAAAGCAGTGTGAGTGTCATCTTCACAGTTTGTGGGATCAAGCTTATTTTTTTATGTGTCTCAGAAATCTGTTAGGATCTATTGGCATTGGGCTACATTTAGATGAGTAGTTAAACTAACATGTATTTTAACTAAAGTGTTCCTTAACTAACATGTATTTTAACTAAAGTGTTCCTTATTTTAGAGCATCTTTAGTGATTTTACTGAAAATATGTTAAGAAAAGTTTAGAATATTGAATGGATAAATCATACAGATCATGCATGCTTTATAATTTCAGTATGTTTTTTCTCATTACGAGAGTGGAAGATAATCCTGCACAGCTTTCAATGCCATCTTGTTAACCACTAGTTGATATTGTCGCCTATTTCTTTAACAAGCCTCTATAAGTAGGAGGTGCCTCCAAGTTTTTATTTATCCCTTGCATGTCAATAAGGTGAAATTTTGCCTGTGTAGCATTGCAGATTTACTCTTCTATGTAGATTCCACTCATGAAGACTCCTTGAAAATTTCACTCTCTTTAATTCCACCCATACCAAAAAAGTGAAACCTAACCTGTCAGTGAGGGAATTACTTTTTGGAGATTTTGTGAGTGGGAGAGACTTATGTTGTAGGTAACTTATGGTATACACAATTTTGCTCCTGCAGGAAGAAGAATCCTGTCAACCTGGCTTTCTCTGTGCTGCTGGACAGTACAGGGATTGGTGAGACGACCAGTGTAGACTTTGTGGCACCAGATGAGAGGACTTACAACTACTGGGTTGATGGACTGAACGCCCTCCATCGTAAGTGTCTATGGTCTTTGCATGAGAGTAGCTTTTTGAGTCAGGAGGTATTGGGCAACTAATTTTGTTTTTTGTCAGAATTTGTACATGAAAACAGATCATAAGGAGAGAGATTGTGCTTACCTTGATAAATTAGGGAAGAAGATTGAAACTTTTAAAAGATAATCTGAAAGGGGTAATATAAGTAGTTCAGTTTTAAACTATAAAATAACAAAAAAAAAAAGAAAAATACAATTGAGGTAGAAAATAATACTGCTCATAAGAATATATGGAAATTGTAAGTGCAATAAATTAATTTTGGAATTGTGTTGGCTGATTGCAGAAAGATAAAGCCAAGTTTCAGTTAAATTTGTAAATGTATTGAAATGTTAGGGTTAAGGAAGAATATCATACCTGCTGATAAGAAAATATAAAAATGATTAATGTAAAAAAAAGTTAATTCTAAAATCACGTTCTAACTGCATAAAACAATGCCAGGTTTCTATAAATGCAAAAAAAAAAGACAAAAAATTTAGGCTCAAGATTAAACTCATACATTCACCTCACAGGCCAGACAATGCCAAGCCCACAGACTATAGCAGATCTGGAAATCCTCCTTAACATGGAGATCAAGCTGAGGCTGCTGGATGCAGAGGGGGTCACCATTCCCTCCAGCCCTCCTCCAATACCTCCTCCTCCTCCTAACTATTCCTTCTGCTACCAGCTGCCCTAACTGGAGTCACTGTGGTGGAGGCTGTGCATCCTTCATTCGGTAAAGTTCCATGGTGTGCTTTATGGTGGTAACTTTACAAGACTTTTCCTTCAAACTCTGTACAGTATTGTAGTATTTAATATAGGTAACTGAATCTTTTTTACTCGCTCTCTCTTTCTTCTTAATTTTACAAATCTTTTAGATTATAATCCCAGTGAATTAATATAAGTTTATTTTTGTCTTATTTCTGTGGTAACTGGATGGAGAAATTAACCATATCAATAAGTCATCAAGCCATTAAATGATAAAAAGCCTCTTGCTGGTGACAAATCTCAAGTAGAGCGTTAGTTTGAGTATGTCAAACAAATCAGAGGTGAGGTGTGTGCCACCCCACTCTGACCAACATGTTCACCTGCAGGTTATGAAGCTCAAATAAAGTAGTAAGGAAATGTGATGATTCCCAAGTCTTCATTTGAACTTACAGTGAAATTATGTTACTTTTTTGTTTCACATGATAGAAGATTTCTAAATTCACTAGAATTCTAAGTATATGCATTTTAATGTTGTGTGTAAGACTGCATACCTCTATCTATAGTCAGAGAATCCTTACATTAAGAATCAACTTTCAGAGCACACTATTCTACTCTTAAGGGAAGGGAACATAAATTATGACATCATTCCCTTGTACCACATGCATCAACCATAATTGTTATGTTAAAGAGGCTAGTCATTTTATTGTTACTTTTAGCCACAGAGAATGATAGAAAAAGCTGATTTTTAATGGTTAGGGGATATTGAGTCATCTGCCACACCACACTGGCTTATGGTGTTTTGGTACAATTGTTCAGAGAAGCTTTATTGTGATTCATTGTTTCAGTCATTGACTCACTTTGCCAGAAGAACTGGTTCATTGTATTGATAAGATAAGTAGTTTATGCAAGTTGGAGTGTGTGCAGCACCTGCTCAGAAGACCTAAACCGTAAATAATATTTTGACCTGCATTGTGTGATTGGACAGAGACAGGTGAAACTACAAGGACTTTGCCCTCAAGCTGCTGCTGCTGCTTGCAGGGAAGGTCACTCATGTGTGAGAAGATACCTATTATTGTGTTGCTGAAGAAAAGACATAACATTCTATTGTAATATTTTTTGGAAGTTAGATCGTTAAAGGTACACACACACACACACACACACACACACACACACACACACACACACACACACACACACACACCTCACATTCATTACCACTGATTTGCTTTTCTGCTATGTATATAATTAGAAATGCTGCAAATACTGTAACATAAATCATCATTATTTTCTACTTTTACTTTGGCTTTCAATGGAAGCATTGTTAACCATAAGAATACAACATCTATTTAATATGTGTTGTAAATGTTTCCATATAACATTGTCTCCTGTAGCTCTGCTGTCTTTACACATCATACATCCTCCTTGTACTCTTATCTAAAATATAATACTTTGTAGATTCACATTGATTTTTACACAAAGGAAACTTAGAATGGTTTCTTCATTACTATAAGACTTTCAGGACATTCCAGGGATCATTCCACATACTATCACCTGATAATCACACACACACACACACACACACACACACACACACACACACACACACACACACACACACACACACACACACACACACACACACACACACACACACACACACACACACACACACAGACACACACACACACTTGTTTTACCATTTCTAACATGTGAGGTTTGTCCATACACAGCAGCATTGCGAGATACACCTTGATTTTATCTCTTTGGTAATGTTACTGTTCTTGCACAAAGCTCTCCTTTTCTTTAGTACTGTTTAAACAAACTGCTATTCCAAATGTAGGGTAGCAAGAATTTTTAATGTGAAAGCTATTGTCAATCTTCATAGTGGGTGGAATTTTAGGAAAGTAGACAAAAAATGGAAACATTAGAGTAATTGAATGCTGTCATTAAAATAACATTCAGTCAGTAAATGTATGATTACACTGTATGTATTGTGATTAATTCTTGTCTTTATGCCTGGTCCTGAAAATATGTTGCTGTGTAAATATTACATAGTACTTGTGTCTTGCAGCATGTACAAACATTGCTCACTTGGATGATGAAGCTTAAGAAATTTTTTCTGCATTGCTGCAGCTTCTGGTGTTCATTTTGTAAAGCTTGATATGTAGTGCTGAGGAGATCCTCTGGTAGCTTCTTACAGTGGTTCAGAGACTGTTGGCTGCATGCAACACATGAGAGTAATGACTAATCATCACAGTAACAACATATCAAACTGGTCAATCTGTTTGTGCCAAAGTTTACTAGGTATTAGTTTAATTGTTAGCTATTAAGGAGAATTATTATGTACAGGCCTTACATTATTATAGATAAAGAACAATTTTATCCATAGGTTCCAATAGTATGTAGATGAACTTCCTCTACATATAGCATTGCTTTTACAATAAACTGAAATTGTATTTCATGGTATTTTATCTTGCTTTGCTTATATTGTCCTTTATTTGAGGTATGCTTGATAACTAATTTAGCAAATACAGGTGTACCATGAGGAATGTCACATATGTACTCACAGATATGAAAGGTCAAGTCATTCTAAGAGGGAAATATTCTATGGTCAAATACTTTTAACACTGTTTAGAAGTTACAAAACATTTAAATATGGATGAGAATCAGTGCAAGTTGCTGCACTGCCCTGTCCCACACCACCCAGCTGATGGCTGTTGTCATATGGAGTTTGTTATGTTTTAGCTATTACTTCCTACAACAATACACCTTGTTCTTCCATTTTGTCTTATCTTTATTTACGAAAATATTGATCCATAATCAAGTACGCAACACCCATCATTGCTGTTCTGTTTTCCTTCCTCTCCCTTGGCAGCTCTTAGCAATTCATACCTAAATGTCCTGTAACTTCTAAACCATTGCATTAAAAGCATTTGACCATAGCATATTTTCCATTTAAAATTATATGGTCTTCAGTTTTTGTGAATGACACTTTTCATGGAACACCTGTACACCAAACTTCAAACAGGACTGTTTTGTGCCAGAAGAATGTTCTAGTGTGGAAGACTGAGAAGAGATATTTCATTAGTGCTTTGCTTGATAGATCAGACTGTTATTTTATGTTAATTAAGATCAAGATGAAATGGTATATGAGTTAAAGGAAGGAACTGAATGAGTACGAGTACATAATATCATTGCCTGTCAAATATATAATCTATAATACAAAACAACTCTAAACTCTATTTTTCTCATTGTAACAGTGAATCATGATGAGTAGACACCAACACTGTGCTCAAGAGGAGTAGAGTGTAATGAAGGTTCTCCTGAGTTACATAGAGGAGTGGTGGTGAGTGATGGTGGAGTTACAGTAGTAGTGGTGGTGATAGAGTTGCAGTAGTAATGATAGAGTACTGGAGTGGTGGTGACAGTAGCAATCCAGTGGTAGTGATAGTGGTAGAATGGTGGTGGTACAATAGTAGTGGAAGGGTTAAAGCATTGGTGATGATTGTGAATGATGGTAGCAATGGTGAGTCACAGTTCATTATATATTAGAAATAGTGGAGATACAGTAGTCATTGTAATATGGTATGGAGACGAGGTTAGAAATGCACATAGTACATGTTACCTTTAGGAATGATGGAAAAAATGAGGATCACACTACATGTATAATAGTAAAGTCAAGGTCACTGGCTGAGTAACTTACCGTACTTAATGTCCATTGTGTCTAGCATTTTTTTTTCATTAAGTCATTTGATCTGCTGACTGACGATCTCCTTACAAAACTTAGCAACTGACAGATTCTAAGGAGGTCAGAGCACTGAGGTTTAAGGGAGGATGCTAAACACAGTGGCAGCAAGTGTGACAGGTTACTTGACTTCTGACTATGAGCACAATGAAAATTCACTAGTACAATATAGTTTCATGGACTCTGGAGCAGTAACTTTGCCATCTGAGCACATGACAACAATGCTCTCTCCTAATAATTGGTCTACATCATATTTTATATAGATTGATATTCCTGTGAACAGCAACTGAATCTATTAGTATGATGATATTTCCTATATGCTGTGGTGGTATGATTTTCATTGGTAAGCACAAAATCCTAATTGAGATATTGTATATTTATAATGGAAAGTCATCACAAACTTGGATATCCATTTATCTATAATGTGGAAAAGAGAGGAAGATAAGCAACCCTCATGTGCAAGTTCATATTTGCAAATTTAAAAATGACAAACTGCACAAAAAACCTGGCATTGTAATCTCCTCACACAGGCCGGCCACCCTTGCATGACAACAGCATAATTTTTCTTGTGATGTTTTATACACATTTTCATTGAGCCCTTAAGTGCTTGCATGGTCACAGCACTCTCTTGGGGATTAAAAAAAACTGTCAAAGCAGGGAGGGAGAAAAAGTTACTTGACAAAATTCACTCATGTTTTATTCTGAAAGGGAATATTGTTATTTTTTTCATTGCACATTCTTTATCTCAATTCTCCATGCCTATCTGTTTATCTATCTATCTGTCCATCTGTCTGTCTGTCTGTCTAGTACCCTACTTGAACAAGGATTAGGCACAAGCTGACATCTGTTTGTGTGTGTGATATTATTGGTGAATGGTATGTGTGTGTGTCTTTTGTAATACTGGTGATAGATAGGTTTGTTAGTGTGTGGGAATATTGGTGATTGGTAGTTATGTATCTAGGTAATAATGCTGGTGTGTGTGTGTGTGTGTGTGTGTGTGTGTGTGTGTGTGTGTGTGTGTGTGTATGTGTGTTACCTGATGTTACATGCCAAATCCCACGTCTTTCTTAAGCTTATCATACACACACACCCTTGCAAACACCAACAGGTCTGCTTCTGTTTGTTCTTTCTTTGTGTTCCTTTTTTTCATTTGCATCACAAGTCTATCTAGTCAATCTAGTTAATTTTATATTCTCTGTTCTTCTCTTCCCTTTCCACCATGGACTGATTGGGGTAAGAGTGTGAATGATGTGTATGCGAGTGTGTGGTGCTTTGTCTTAGCCACCCTGTGTGAAATTGCCATCTGGTATATAGATAGATAGCAGATAGGTAAATCCTCTCCTTAGTGATGTACTGACTACTTTTATGTAACCATGTATCATTGTCAATGGTAATATACTTAATGATCTCAGAGCCACCAAGGAAGGCTAAGTAGTGGCAGTGGATGGGGTAACTCGAGCTGTTTGCAGGGTGGCAGTGAGGTTCCCCAAGGCCGGTGATGCAGCGACTAATCTCCCTAGGAAATTATTGCTCTGTCAGTCATCGAGTCACTCTTAGAAGTTAACGAGGATAATGAGACAAGTGCGGATGAGACAGGATAATTTGCAATAATCATCAATCCCTGCAGGTGTTTGGCCACGACTGCTGGTTACAATGGCAGGCTGCTGATGGAGTGTGCCAAGAGAAGTGTGGGAGGGATAGAAGAATATGTAGTTTGTGAAGGGATAGATTTGGTGGGTGCTCTGAAAGGAAGGTAGGAAAGAAAGAGATAGAAATGGGTTAAAAAATTATGTGGGAGGAAAGGATAAGAAATGAAGTTTGCATCTTTGGAAAATGGGTAGATTGTGGAAGATTGGAGAGTAAGAGAAAGGTGATGATATGGTCTGGTGTGGAGGAAGGGAAGGGAAAGAAAGAATTGAGTTGGTTTCTTTAGGAGGGAGAAGGAAAGAATGCATATAAGAAGGGATAGAGATGGCTATGGATTATGCCCTCTTTCATTCTTCTTACCTATCATAAAGTACATATAGTAGGTTGTGGAGGAAGGGAAGGAAAGGAAAGAAGGAAAACAGGGATGGCAACAGTGTCTCTGTGAAGAGAAGAGATGGAGGACACTAATCTGTGAGGGAAAGGGACAGAGGAGTGTGGAAATTACAGGGCAGAATAAATCTAAGTATTGACAATTTGTGGGTGTACCTAAGGAGGAAAGGAGGCACAATCAGCCAGGTGTGAGAATCAAGAATATGCAAGACCACTCTCATTATAAATCCTGAGAATAGATCTGATATGGTTATTTTTTTTTTTAACAGCAGTGTGACAGGAAAAAGGCTAAACAGATAAAAAGGCTTAGTTTACATACCTAGTCTTTTTTTTTATGATGCAGATTATTTAGGAAGAAACTCTTGGGTTGTACTTTTTATCTTTATTTATGTATATCTTATGTAAAGGAGTAAAGAAAAAGGTCATTCAATACCAACAGACCATTTGTTCCGTATGAGACTGTTTGTGATAAGTTACACCTTATAAACTACTTGTAATACAGTATGGAAAGCTCACCAATGTTTGTATTTATTTTTTATTTATTTTATTTATTTATTTATTTTTTTACTGACAACCAATCCCGTCTCTTATGCTTTCCTTTCTCTCCTGCGCGTCTTTTTTCTCTTCTGTCCTTTTCTCATATTTTTTCCTCTTCTCTTGATCTCTTTCTTCCTATTATCTCCTCTAAAGCCATCCTTCATACCTCTTCTCATATCATTCCTCTCTTACTTTCCATACTCCTCTCCTCCAACCTTTTCCATTCTCCTCTCAGTTCTCCTGTTCTCAAAGGTACCCATCCCCGAGGTGCAAATATTGGTCCGTTGAGGGGAATAATAACTCAACCGAGGACAGTGGGGCGCCTATGAAAGTGTTATTTTGACGCGAATCAGAGGTTGGTGCCATGCGTGCCTTTGTGCCATAGACGTGAAGGCGGGAAGCTCAGAGTGATGCTTTCATTACTGGCTTGAACGCACCGGTTGTCTCTGCCACTCGCAACACCCACTCTTCATCCTTACCTTACCGTAATCTGGTTTCTTCTAGTATTCCCTTCATCTCCCGTTTTCTCTTTCTCGCTGTCTGTTTCTCGGTTATCTGGGTCCGGTTTAGTCCTTTCATAATTCTACTTTCCTTTATCTTTTTTTTTTTTTTGCCTCCTTGCTCATGTTCTCTTTCCAGCTCTCTGTTTCTCTTCATTCGCACTCTGTTCTTTCCACATCCCTGCCCTTTCTACACTCGTCTTTTCCTCTCTTTGCATGTATTGTAGTTCCTTGTTTGTTTTTATTTCCATTATTTTTCCCTCTTATTTTAGTCCTTTTCTCTTTTTTTTTTTCAACGTTCCTTTTCATCCCACTTGTTATCTTTTATTTCCGTTCTTTCCATATTCAGCCTTTTCATTTGCATACCATTTCTTCCTTTCCTTCACTTCACTCTTACCCTTCCTCCTTTCTTACGTTTTTTTCTTCTGCACACCTTTCCTTCAACTTCCCCTTCCCTTCGCTGCCCACGTTCACGCCTCGCAGGTGTCCATCACCGCCTCTGTTGCTGTCACGGGCTGCGTTTGAGAACGAGGGAGAGACGGCCTTTGTTAGGGTTGTATTCTCTATTGTGATTCACTTCTTACAGAACGTTTTCTTTCAGCCTACATACAGTGGAAGAGAGAGGCAGGATGAGTTTGTTTACCGCTGCGCATCTTATGGTCACTTTCCATTATCGTCCCGTTGTGGGTTATGTATTAATAATAGAGCTAATTTGAACATTGTTATGTGAGTGCATTTCCGTGTTGTGTTCGCTGCTGTTGGCACCTGTTCCTCCATTGCAAACAAAAGACGGACTGTTGGGTACACAGTACTGTGTTTGCAGCAGTCCCTTTTGTGCTGTCTCACTAATTGCGTACAAACAGACGACGGCTTATTATTTTATTTACCTCTTTATTTTCAAATAAGTAAAACAACACAATGATGTTTTTTTTTTATAAAAAAAAATTGAAGAAGTATTAAATAAACCGTATTTAAGGATTTAAACCCATATCTTTAAAACACAGATGCACGTACTATAGCAGGATTAAGGTGAGACAACTCAGCTGTCAGCAGCCTCTGATCCTGCATGGCGCCACTGACCCATTGTCACGGAAAGCAAGAAACTGTAGGTATTGTTAAGTTAAGGTTATTTTCGTTAATTCCCCCTCCGTCAAAAGCGAAACCACTCTCTTCTGTTATGAATATATATTTAATTAGTTTGCTGATAACATTCCGGCAACCAGAAATCGTAGGGCTGGCAGACCGACGAGAATTTACTGTACATGACTGAATGTGCGAGGCGCTGCTCGTTAAGGGGAAGCTTCTGTCACTCTTAAGAACAAGAAGAAAACTGTCCCGAGGCGTGGTTATCAGATTCCTTTTAAGATACATTGATTTTAGTCAAATATATGCCCTTGTCTAAAAAGCAATTCGGTCGTTATACAGTGAATGATTTGACAGTAACATAACTTAAGGTTACCAAATCAAACCCAGCAGCCAATAGATATATTAATGAAATTGGCACTAGGAGACTAGGAACCCTCACCGTGACCGAGTGAAACAGTTGAGCTTTCCAGTGCTGACACATGCAAATCAGATCTCCAACCATTTTGCCACGAGACTCCTGCGAACAGCTCAGTTTGTCAACACGCCTTTGTTAACAATGGGCTCAGCAAGTGTGCACTCAGGGGTCAGATGCGAACACCACACAGGGCAATGAGGGAGAGCAAAGGAGAGGAGTGTTGAAGAAACTGTAAGGGAGATAAGGAGTAGTGAGGGAGACAGAGGAAAAAGATGGAGCTTAGAGAGAATGAAGAATTAGAAGGTAGCAGGTGAAATCATGAGAAAAAGGAAAAGCATTAATTGAGGTGAACCGTGATTCATGAAACAGTGGTCGAGACGGGTTTCGTAGCCATCATCGCGACGTTGCCATGTTTATATTTAGAGGAAAGCGACTGAGACTCATTTCGTTTTCTCTTACTGTGCCGGCGGTGGTGGTGGTGCGTGTCAGCGTGTGATGTGTGGCCCATTTTGGAGTAATACTGTATATGCAACTCTGCAGCTGCTGTGGGTGAGTGGGACTGGCTTACTAGAATCCATCCAGGGAAGACTGATAGAATGCGACGGAAGGTTTAAGAGAAGACAATGTTTATGGATGAGGAAGACAGATGGGAGACATTTGTTGTACAGGGGCTGGGCTGCCTTGTGTATGTGGCTAGAATGTTAGTTTCATTTTTGCTTAGTGTTGTTTTTTACGATTTTTTCTTTATCAGTGTAGGAAATGGAAGAAGTATTAATGATTAAGTGATACTCATTCACGCAACAGAGAAGGGAGTGGATAGCGACCTATAGTAATCGTGGGTTGTTGTGACACGACCGTCTCAACAACCAGTGCAGGGGATGTGATGAATTCCGCGCTGAGTGACGAGTTGACGAGCATTAAGTATGCACCACGCGGAAATAATTACTGCCTGAACCCTCTTCTCGTATTGCAAAAAGGAAATTTTGTGACAAACTGTTTCGTAGAACGTGTTTTCTGGGTCAGCGTTTCCTTCGTGAGCCGTCAATCGCGGCGTAAAATGATGGTCCAGGGAATCCCGCCTTGCATCTCATATTTCATCTTTCGTGCTCGTATTGTTTGACAGGTCTGGTCAAAGTTTTCTGAAGTCCTCGAGTGGTGGTGTGTTTGGTCGCTGCTAGCCCCGAATGCGTATTTCCACTCTGTATCCCCCCTTTATCTCAATACCGCTCCCAGCCGGTCACATCCCCAAACGTCATTGCTCGTCTCTACCTATGGGAAGAAAGCCACGCACTGATACCGTATTCCATAAAGATTATTTGTAAGACTCTTGCATTTGTAGGTTTTAACGATGATGGTGGTGGTGATGGCGATAGTAAATTTACGTATTACGTTGTGATGATGATGATGATGGATGAGGTGTTGGTGGTAGTAATGATGGAGAGAATGTTAGTTATGGATGTGGTGGTGGTGGTGGTGAATGATGATGTGGTTATGAGTGTCAGCAGAAACGTTTGTATATTAAAATTCAATGGAGCCTTTTTATCAGCTGTTGTGGAAAGCAACAACTCACTGTGATGTTTCTTATTGAAAAAATCAGTGGTCTTAAATTAAATGTAATTGTTTTTAAATAAAGTTCAAATGTTTTAAATTATAGTTCAAATGCTTCAAATTAAACTTCAGATTTTTTAATGAAGCGTAATTTTAATCTGAAGTTCAGTTTTGACGCTTCATTTTTTTTTTTTTTTGCCACTGGTGTGAGTTAAATCATATAGTATAAACGAAAATAATCATATTCATTACTCCAGCACTTTCATACTGAACCGTCAAAACACTAATGTAAGAAACATAATGGGTTTAACATTTATTTTTTTGTGCTTAAATACTTGTATAAGAAAACATCTCCCATATATTTCAACTATTTTAACATGATTATTACATAATATCGCATCATATTCCACAAAACATCACAGACACGTGTGCAATGCTTTATCACAAAAGTAGAATAGAAAATAAAATAAAATAATAAAGGTACCTTTTTATATACCTTGTGGAGTGAAGAAGTACCATCAACTCTTGACGCAAACCACATGCATACATTTCACCTCGCAGTATTCCAAGGACTATGCTTTTTTGTGCTGATGGCAGCATGTCTGCTGTATACTTGCATGGGAAAACAAATCTTTCATATATTTGAAATATACAAAGGTTTCTGTTGACACTCATGGCCACAACATCAATCACCACCACCACCACCAGCATCACATCCGTAATGAACATTCTCTCCATCATTACTACCACCAACACCACATCCATCACCACTATCACCATCACAACGTAATACGTAAATTTATCATCGCCTTCACCACCACCAACACTATCACCATTACCACAATATATATATATATATATATATATATATATATATATATATATATATATATATATATATATATATATATATATATATATATATATATATCGTTAAAACCTATAAATGTAAGAGTCTTACAAGAAATCTTTATTGAAAATAGTTGGGGGGTGTGTGGCTTTCTTCGCATTGGTAGAGACAAGCGATGACGTTCAGGGATATATGATTGGCTGGAGCGGTATTGAGACAACGGGTGTGGGAGGAGGGGTACAGTGTGGAAATACGCACCACGGATCACATCACATGTGCCTCCCCCGCAAAGTACTCAGCTGAATTAGATCCTCCTAAGCATTGGGCTAAGATGGAAAATCTTTCTCCAATATTTTAATAAGAATATATTACTTAAAGGTGGGTTAGGTTATATAAGGAAAAATAATCAGATGAAAAACCTCCACTCTTTAGGGAGAGATCTTAATATAGTGTCTCATCTTGCCATTCGAAGGCGCATTAAAGCAGTCCTAGTGCCAACATTAATGTCATAAACATCAATAACAACAATAATAACAATAATTACAATAATAACAAATACAGCGATACCAACAACGCCAACAGTAACAGCAACTAAACAATAACAACAACAACAGCAACTACAACAGAAATAAACAACAACAACAACAACAACTACATCGCAACCACACTGTGTATCTTACCCTAAAAACACACTTTTTTACCGCGAGCTTCCAAAACTCATCGCTTCCATTTTAAATCATAACCAACATACTTTTCCCACATCCTGCACCACACAACACATAATATTTCCGTTTTGTTTTCTTTATTAGTGGCGTACCCCCGTATAAGAGTAATTTTCACAATAAACCTTTCTTTTTCCTCAATATTCGTCAGCTGAAGAGAACTTGTTTTGTAGGGAGCATCTCATTATATTTGGGTAGGCCAGGCGCTCCTCCTCTCCAGGGCTTCCTCTTCCTCCTCCTCCTCGTCGTCGTCGTCGTCGTAAACAAATTAGCGAATTGCACTGTTTTCTTGGTTATTTTCCTGATAACGACCGAGGCGTCCACGTTCCTTAAGACGATAAATGAGCGTAATTACAGTGGAGTTTTTGTTATTGTACCGTCTCTCTCTCTCTCTCTCTCTCTCTCTCTCTCTCTCTCTCTGAAAACCGTAGATGCAATGAGAGAGAGAGAGAGAGAGAGAGAGAGAGAGAGAGAGAGAGAGAGAGAGAGAGAGAGAGAGAGAGAGAGAGAGAGAGAACAGGCACGAGAACCTTGACGGCAAACATTTTTCCTCTTTTATCAGCCTTCGGCCACCCATCGTATACCAGAGAGAGAGAGAGAGAGAGAGAGAGAGAGCGCACGTGAATGTTGACATCTGGCATTTGCAAGCAGTGAGTGAGGCTAAGGACCACATTCTGAGGCACTTCTGCGCTGCACCTTCACTATTTTCAAAAGGCTCTGGTTGAAGTGACACGGGTTTTTAAGTGTGTTTCTAAGATCCGAGTGACAGATTAACAAGATTTCTACTTCCTTAACATGAGAAACACTCTTGAGAACCCGGTTGATCATCTCTGTGGCCTTTGGAAACAGTCGTAGTGAGAAAGCGTAGCGTTTCTGAGGAGGAGTGTCACTGAGGCTTCATGAACGCGCCAAGCGAAGCACATGACACAACTTGTTCAACTCGACTCCTCCTCGCTCACGCTCCGCTCCTCCTCTCCCCGCACTTGTCCTTCTTGGCGTCACTTGCACTCCTCTTCATTAACTTCCAAAACCAGGCGCCACAGAATTTGTTTGTTGCTTCTTCCGCGACGTATTTTTCTTGTGTATTTTTCGTTTTATTTCGTCGTTTTATTTGTGGTGTTGTTGTTGTTGGTGGTGGTGGTGGTAGTACTGGTGGTGGTTAGGTTGTTATTGGTAGTATTAACCGTTTCACTGTAGTAAGCAATAATTCATATACAATCTTTTTTAACGCCTCTACAAGAAAGAAAGGGATAAAAATAATATATTTTGCAATTTCTAGCCAGTGCAATGTTTGGAGGTGGTTGTAGGACGAGAGAAGATGTCAGAGTGGTTAGTAATTCAGGAGAGATGTGACAAATATGAGTGAAAGGTTCATTGCTCGTGTTTGTACCAGGGACTCCCACGCTTCGCCACCGTCATTTTGTTTTCCAAGTATTCCTTCGCCTTTCTCCATCACCATGAAGTGCCCGCATTCAGAAACGCTTCGCTCTCAACACGACTATCAGACGTGATTGGCCAGGTTCTCACGAGTGTTTCTCCTGTTAATAATGTAAAAATCTTCTTAATTTGTCATTGGAATTACAGAAACGCCCTTCAAATCCCGTCCAACTTCAACTAGAGGCTTTTGGAAGTAGTGGAGGTGCTGCGCAGAAGTGTATCAGAATTCGTGACCCAGAGCAGTGACCCCACGTTAGGGAGGACAGCCAGCAAGCGCACCGAATATACGCCGTGGTTGTTTCTTTCCCAGATGGTTGTATAGCACAGCAGGCGCCTTCCCTTGACCTTCAGGACACGTTGTTGTTGTTGTTAGTGGCGATGGTGGGAGGATGTTATTGTTGCTTTTCTTTCACCTTCTCCTCCTCTTCCTCATCCTCTTCCTCCTCCTCCTCGTCCTTCTTCTTCTGTGTGTGTGTGTGTGTGTGTGTGTGTGTGTGTGTGTTTGTGTCGTGCGTGCGCGCGCTAAGTTCTATATTAGTATCCCCCAGGTAATGTGGCTTGGCTCCTGACAGGTAAAGATGTGCCCAGGTAAAGGTACCAAGCAGAGTAATCGAATTACTTCACCTAGCTGACCTCAGGCTTCATTTACAAGCTTCATTTACCGAATTACGAAATTACAAAAAGAAAAAATGAAGAGAAGAAAATAAAAAAAAAAAAGCCAAAAAAGGACAAGAAAAAAGTGGAAGGGGAAAAAAGTGAATCCAATAGTCAATACACTTATATATTCAATTGTCCTTTTAATATTCAGCCTTTTCTTTGTGTTTGTTTTTGAGTGAAGGAAAAAAAGTGTATGTACTGTATATGCATTCTGCCTCTGAAGAAGTTTATAGAGTTCTCGTGTGTGTGTGTGTGTGTGTGTGTGTGTGTGTGTGTGTGTGTTTCAACAAGTCCCGGCGCCGCGCAAAGTTGCCTCCAGGGCGCGGGACGAGGCGTTATCAGCACCAACTCTTCAAAGTGTGTGAGTTGCCATCTGCAGGCTGCACTCCCTCTTCGATCCGCGGTGCCATTCCAAGGATGGAAAAAAGCTTCATTTCCTTACAAATTTCACATCCTCTCTCTCTCTCTCTCTCTCTCTCTCTCTCTCTCTCTCTCTCTCTCTCTCTCTCTCTCTCTCTCTCTCTCTCTCTCTCTCTCTCTCTCGCCTCATGCCTCATGTTGAGAAAATGAGGAAAATAAGAATACAATATTTGTGTGTGCATTATAATCTTCCTTGTTTGTCCCATTCCACATTTTTTCTAATTATCTCTAACTTGTTTTCATTCTCTCTCTCTCTCTCTCTCTCTCTCTCTCTCTCTCTCTCTCTCTCTCTCTCTCTCTCTCTCTCTCTCTCTCTCTCTCTCTCTCTCTGTCGGGGTGAGAGAGAAACTTTTTTTTGCCCTTAACTTGTTCAGTATTGTGAAACTACTACACGATGTTTAGAAAAATGAGTCCAACCTAGTTTTCACTTTACGTATAAACAAAACAATTCTGTAGGGGAAAAAATAACCTGGTTGTGACATAGAAAACACCTTCATTATGCTGTCACACATTTTAAACTGCCTAGATATTTTTGTATCAAGTGTTTTTTTTTATTATTTATTTTGTATCGAAACCCGTTAGGAAAGACTGCAGTGGACAGCTTAGGTTATGGAAAACTTATTACTTAGAAATGAGGGTGAGAGATTATGGTGGTGCATAAAGAATCCCTTTGTACCGCTCACTATCAGTAATGTGCTCCTTTACTGGTGTTTTATGTTCGTTCATACACTGGTGATTGAGTTTGTATGGCTGGGGCAATGCAGGGAACAAATGTGTGTATGTATGTGTGTACGAATAAGAGAGAGAGAGAGAGAGAGAGAGAGAGAGAGAGAGAGAGAGAGAGAGAGAGAGAGAGAGAGAGAGAGAGAGAGAGAGAGAATTATTGAAAGTAGTGGTTTATTGCTTAGTTGGAAGAGTGGTGTGTTTGTGTCACCTCGGGACACACACACACACACACACACACACACACACACATCAGTGACACACTTCGAGTATGGACCGAAGTATTGGAGATATAGACGAACACACCTGTATATTACTTATGGAAGGCGGCCAGTAATTGTTTACGCGTGTAGACCATTGTACCGTGACTGCTAATTAGACACTCGGCTCTCTTCACGATGACTACTTCACCTTCTTGGTCTTCGAAAAATGTTAGCTTTGTTTATTGATTTGTGAATTATCCGTTGCAATGGTTACTAACATTCCTTTCGTTTTAGAACATAAAAAAAAAAAAAAAACAAAATAAGGGAAAAAAAAACATAAAATAAGGGAAAGAACATAAGAAAATAAGGGAAGCTGTAAGAAGTCAGAGCTACACGTGGCAGTTCCTGTATGAAACATACCTGCCTATTTCCACCTGTCATCCTCATCCATAAATTTGTCTAATCCTCTTTTAAAGCTCCCTGGCGACTCAGCACTAACAACATGATTACCGTTTTTTTTTTCCCCATTAATCAATGTACTACTCTATTTGAGAACCAGTTCCTTCCTCTCTTTTTCTTTTTTAATCTCAGTTTGTCAGGCTTAAACCCATTATTTCTTCTTGTCCTATCCTGATTACTAACTCTGAGGATGAGGATTTTGCTTATGTCAACCTTATTAGCAACTGTCACTACTCTATCTGAACCTTTGATGTGATTTTCCAGCCTGTACCACCACCACCACTATCACCACCACAGAGGCCACAACCTGCAGTCGATCCACCACCACTAGTAACGCCTGCCAGGACACTACAGCCCCTCCATTATGACGAGCGGGCCCAGTTGTTTGGAGGAAGGTAGGTACTTTCATTTGAGTGCATAATTGTCGAGGAACTATTCATTCTGTTCTTGGTTGAACTATCAATACACAATTGTCAAGCAGAAATTGCTAAGCTGGGTTAAGGAATTTGTTAAAGGCATCAAAATAATGTGGAACTAAATTCGGTCCTACGTATTTTGGACATTTGTGTGTGTGTGTGTGTGTGAGTGTGTGTGTATGTGTTTTGGTTGTTTTTGGGACGAAAATTAATGTTTTTCCTACTTTTGTGATTTTCACCGCCCTTGTTTGCGCAAAAGAATAAGAGGAAGAAAAAAAAAATCAGTAATTAGGTTCTCATATAACTGCGATATTTTCTTAAGGGAAGGGAGGTTTTAGCTGCTGTAGGCGTGTTCTTGGGAAGTTGTGTGAGTGCCATGTGGATTGATTTCTTGAAGGTATTGGCTGGATTTTATTGTTGTTGTTGTTGTTATTATTACATAAGTTCTGAAGTGACGACAATACAGGATCGTGTAGCACCCTCCTCCTGTCGGTGCTTGCCGATACACTCGCAGTCAAAAACAGGACTCCTTCACGAAATTAAGCTGAGAGAGACGATCTGGCCACGCAGGCGATCTCCTTAACAAAAGCCACGCCACATCATGCTCGCTGCTCTACTGAAAACCCCGTCAGCTGCCGCCAGTCGTCTGCAAGTCATCATCCACAGGAGCTGACGAGGGCCGCTTGCTTTTGAGAGGCTGAGGCGAAGAGCTCTCCACTCTCCACAGACTCCGTGAAAATAAAGTCTGAGGGCGCGGCAAGGCAAGGTCAAACTGGGTGATATGAGATGAAGAGAGGCAAGATGTGAGTGCTGGTGGCGAAGTTTGAGAAGCCGAGAATATCCTGCGATGATTGGCCAGACCCGGCGAAGCACGAATTGTACACAGGCATTAGTGAGAGAGAGAGAGAGAGAGAGAGAGAGAGAGAGAGAGAGAGAGAGAGGAGAGAGAGAGAGAGAGAGAGGACCACCAGCAGAGTAACAATGTGCATTAATACTCAGTGAAGGAAGAAGATACGGGTTTCCATGTGAAGACAATTAGTTCCCTTAATAGATTTCCTTAATTTCTCCAGGGAGGTCTTGGTGTGGGCTGAGGCAAACATGTTATTTCTAGGGCACGGGAGAGGGTGAGTGAGGCTGTCTCCTTCCCCTCATTCCTCCACTCCTCACTCTCCTTGCAAATTCCTTTCCTTCTCCTTTCCTCTGACCATCCTTCCCTCCTTCTTTCCCTTCTTCCTTGTTTTGCTCGTGGATTTCCATACATCACTGCTTGCTTTCCTTCTTTTCCTTCCTTACTTTTTCTTCTTTATTACATCCCACTTTCTCTCTCTTTTTTGCTTCCCTCAGTAATGAAGACTGTTACAAAGCAAGCATTTTTTTTTTGTTTTCTTTTCGTTCTCCTCTTCTTCCTTCTTCACTATCCTTCTCTCACATTTACTTCCTCCCTCATTATGTTATCTTCCCCTTCTCAGCTTCATCCCTTTCTTCCTTTCCTCACTTACTTCCTCGTTAGGGTCTTGCTTCTCTTCCTCTCTGCGTTCCTTGCCTTTCCCTTTCTCAAGAGTGTAATCTGCATATATTATTAGTTTTATTTCCTTGGTTAAGTTAACTATGGAGTTTCTCTCTCTCTCTCTCTCTCTCTCTCTCTCTCTCTCTCTCTCTCTCTCTCTCTCTCTCTCTCTCTCTCTCTCTCTGCAGTGTAGATTTTGTTTTTTTCTTTTTTTTCTCAGTCATAACTTGAGGATTTATGCTCCTTATGGCTGTGTATCACGCACTTGTGTGTGTGTGTGTGTGTGTGTGTGTGTGTGTGTGTGTGTGTGTGTGTGGTGTATTTTTTTTCCGGTATGCTTTAGGTTTTATTTTCATTCACTTAGTGTAAAATAAAAAATAATGCATTGAAAACATCGCTCGCTGGCCCCGTGCATTCAACGTTTTATCTGGCACAACTGGCACAACGTTTATGGCGCCAAGTTTAATGAAGTTCGATTTGCAGACTAGTAAAAAACAAACTGTAATTCGCAAGCGGGAGGTAGACGGAGGTGGAGCTGTGGGCTGGGTTTATATTTGTATCTGATCCTGAATAAACGAATGTCGCCTTAATGCAGTGGGTGGTGGCGCCTGTCTCGGGGCCTCAGCAGCTGGTGTAAGGGACGAGGATCACTGGCTTCGATTATTCGGGGATCCGTATTCGGGAAGAGGATCACTACTGGCTTCGCAGATTCGGAGGGTTTTCAAATTCGGGGATCAGTATTCCTCATACGTTTCGACTATCAAAACACTGTAATGAAAGTTATTGAGGTTTTCAGGGATGTTTTTCACGATTCTAGTGATAGTTTAGTATGAGTTTTGCATTAAGAAAAATACTCATGAGAATCCGACTAGTAATTTCAGTGACCTTTAAAAATTGCTTAGAAAATAAAGGTCTGGACATTTTTGCCCTCGCCTTCTGTGACTCCAGCACATTTATCTATTGACTTAAAAGTTTATGACAATTATTTAAGTGGCCGATTTATGTCCTGCGATAGGTCATGCTAAACTGTACCGCTTCCCCGCACATTCGCACACACACTGGCACGCACACACCCACGCACACCCGCCTGCCTCTCATGACGTGCTCACTGGACGTGCTCACTGCAAGGACTCCTGGTGGGAATAATACCTGAATCATTGTTAACTTTACCGTGAAACAGAGAGAGAGAGAGAGAGAGAGAGAGAGAGAGAGAGAGGGGGGGGGAAGAGAAACGGCCGAACAGACAAAAATAAGAAAGAAGAGGTAATATGTTGGCAAAATAACCAGAAACTTCTAACCCCTGATCCCCCAGCTGGAGCCTCAGGTAATCCTCCTGACGCCCAGTAATTGATATGGGCGTCCTCAGAGGGCGTGCGTGGAGAGCCTGGCGGTGTGCAGCAATGCATCCATTACCTTCTCATTTGTCTGGCTGAGTGATGGGGTGGCGGTGGTGGTGGTGACGCGGCGGCACCTCTAGGGACACCAGGGCGCCCTCATTGTGTTGGTGGGGGGTGACATGGTGATGATTGTGATGGTTTTGATGACGATAGCAAAGAGGTGGAGGACGAGGAGGAGGAGGAGGAGGAGGAGGAGGAGGAGGGACTGACGAGTTGTTAAAAGATCAAGAAACTCTGTGTCATTAACCTGTGTTGTGTAGCTGATAGTGTGTGTGTGTGTGTGTGTGTGTGTGTGTGTGTGTGTGTGTGTGTGTAGTTATGATGATACTTTGACGGTTTTAATACTGTCTGATGATGCATATGCTTTTATATCTATTTTTGTTTTTATTTTAACCTCTCTCTCTCTCTCTCTCTCTCTCTCTCTCTCTCTCTCTCTCTCTCTCTCTCTCTCTCTCTCTCTCTCTCTCTCTCTCTCTCTCTCTCTCTCTCTCTTTAATCCTGTTCTCTCTCGTCCCCTCACCAGCATCACTTATCACCCACTACAGGCCTCCTTTCCTTTCCTTTCCTCTCCGGGTACTGATTCTTAATTCAAACTCCGCCCCTTTGCCTTTGAATGCGAGTGCAAGTCGACGTCCTCACACCCTTGGCGAATATTCAGTTCAGACTCGTGGGAGCTTTACTGTTTCGTTATAGCAAATATTCATTAAAAAAGTTGGTAGGTATTCTGTTACTGTTTCGTTACTGCAAATATTCATAAATTTGTAGATATTCTTTTAGATTTGCTGTGTGTGTGTTTTTGTGTGTCCCTCCCAGTGTCGGTCTGTCGTCCTGGTGCAGTAAAAGCTTGCCTGGGTAAATATGTAAGGTGTTTAGGTGTGTATTTTTGTATCCACGTTTTGATAAGGTTATGTATTTTGTTTGTACGTACGCCAAAAAAAAAAAAAGTAGACTTGTCTATTTTGGCCACTGTACTAAAAAATAATGTGCTGAAGTCCGTATTTTTGCCACTACGTACATTCACACCATAAAGAATAACGTGGTAGAGTCATGTATCTCTCCTCTGTATAAAAGAATACATTGTATGAAAGTTTGTATTTTTTGACTCTCGGAAATGGGAAAGTAACGTGATACAGGAATTAATTTTGCCATGAAATGCAAGAAAACTTGTCATGGAGAGGCCACGAGTAAACTGTTGATCGCGTGAAGGAGGCGAGGCGGGAGGAAAATTGACGTAATCGAGGCCACAAGATGGTCAGCCGATAACGAGAGATTACGTCAGGAATTATGAAGAGGAAATGCTGTGGCTTATCAGAGAGGTCGCACAAAAACGAGTGGCAGTGTCCCATTAAGGTTTTGCCTCCAGAGTCCATCGTGGAGGCGGGGTGTAGGGGTGTGGGGAGGCGATACTGCATTCAGGATGTTTAGAATTTCCATAAATAATAATAATATGAATACTGCATGTTATTTATGAAGTAATTTCAAAGTTGTCAGAAGTTTGTGACCCGGGAAAGTCACTGCCCAGCGGTCTGAACGTCAAAGGTTATTTTGCTGCCTGAAGGAGCGTTTGTGAGAAACAGTAAATGTATTAATCTGTGCCTTCTCTGTGGCTGGTGATGAAACATGTGGGTGCTGCTGGGGTCGAGAGTAGCTGCCCTTGAGGCGGTGAGGACCAAACCAGAATTTCCAGGTCACATATTTCAATCTCAGAAAAAAAACAATCTTTTATATAAGAAAATAAACAATAGTAATAAGTGTTTCATACTAGTGTAAATATTATGCCAGCTTTCCTTATGGTTGTCACCTTTCTAGTGGTCTCATCTTCACGCTGTCTTTCTTGTCGGGCTGCTCCTCACAGCTTAGATCTGCTCGTCTGTGGCATTCTGCAATAAACTCGTTCCGTCACAGACTGCTTATGTTAGCAGATAGTACAATATAACTTATACAACGTTGTGCTCATAAATTTGACCTAAATTCTTGTCACGTATATCATTAAAACACCTTTTGACCGTGAGCTTTTGGCGCCCTTTGTTGCATGTGGGGGAGTGAAGGCACGGTGCCACGGCCTCACAGCCTCACTCCATCCTCTGCTCCTATACAGCCTCCGTCAGGACCACATACTCTGACTTAAGCTCCACCGTCCATCCCTACCACCACCACCACCACCACCATCACCACCACCCATACCCCTCTACCGCGCCCTGTATTTCCGCCACCCACACACGTCTCTACTAATTCTCGACGCCCACCAGTACCACCACCACCACTACTCACACACGCCTTATCCGCGCCGCCCACCACTGCTGTACCACCACCACCACCACCTACACATTTCTCCTCAGTAGCGCCGCCTACTCTGACTAACCTCACACACGCCCCCTCAGCCGCGCCGCCCACTACTACCACCAGCACCTCCATCCACACACGCCTCCGCAAACCCGTACACTCGACTCCGAAATCACGCTGCTCCTCGGCCGCCGTCTCTAGAACATACGACATAGAGAGAAATAAATAAACTCGTCTTAGGGGGAATGTAAAAGTTTCGCTTAGCTTTTGGTTTTCCCGAGGAAGTTTTTGAGCTGGTCTGAAGGGCTGCAGCTCAGGTTAATTCCCCCTCGGTGGCCCAGAGCCGAGGGTTAGTCCGTCCTTTGTAAACATCCTAACTTGCGTAGTCATCATAGTATTATTTTTTTCCCATCCCGTCCTGTAGTAAAGGCTGCCGTGCTCCTCCCTCTGCAATGTCTTAAGGAAATGGAATGGCGGGTCTGCAGCTCTCTTGGCGTGGAAGTTTCAACCTCTGACTGCTAATGAGAGCGTGGCTTTTGTCCGACATTTGAGGAATCCAAGACCATTTTACTCAGCAGGAATACCATTACAGGCGCTGGGAGGTTTGAGGAGGTGTGTCATTCCTTTTCGCTGTCAGTGTCCAGTGTTGTCGTTTGAAATTGTTGCGAGAGAAGAGTATCGTGACATCCCCGGAAGTGAAGTGACCTCCTTTGTGGAAAATCTTGCATCTATTTTATATTTTTTAAGATCAGCAACCTGGCGGCCATTTACCCTCAGTCATTTGCACTTTTAGCCAGCTTCCTTCCCGCATAAGAATACGTTATACATTACAACAATTTATTACGTCACCTTCATTACTATACGAGTACTTGATGATTTTACTGAACAAAATTATACCTACGAATATTGACGGGTTTGTGCCACTCTACCACTCCTTTTCCAGTCAATGTTGTCTTGACAGTACACTCCAGACCTGCAGCAGACAATTGTGTTAAGCCTGAGGGGAAGCACGGCAAGCAGAAGGCTGAGCGGCTAGCGACGTTTGATTGTCTCTTAGGCGGATCGTTGCTCTCTCTGCTAATTTCCTCAGTTCATTTCTCCGCCTCCATACTGTCACTCATTTGTGGAGAGAGAGAGAGAGAGAGAGAGAGAGAGAGAGAGAGAGAGAGAGAGAGAGAGAGAGAGAGAGAGAGAGAGAGAGAGAGAGAGAGAGAGAGAGAGAGAGAGAGAGAGAGAGAGAGAGAGAGAGAGAGAGAGAGAGAGAGAGAGAGAGAGAGAGAGAGAGAGAGAGAGAGAGAATGGCTATACCGCTTAAGTGCAATGAGATGACAAGTTTCTGAAGACTTCAATAACTTTCTTGATAATCTTTCTTTCGAAAATCTTATCATTGGAGTCAGTGCTTGTCATTCTGAGTATCTTACACGCCATTCGTAATCTTAAATCAATCAGTCATTCATAGTCTTTCTAACAAGCAATCTGGAGCAGTGGAAAAGTGTGAGGAAAGAGTAATAATAAAAGAAACAATGAAGTGCGGATGGATTGAAGGAAGTCACACCAAAAACATGTTATCAATCTGCCCAATACGTGTTGCATTTGTTGCTTCTCCTGTAGAAAACTGTAGATGGAGTTAAACTGTATTGTATTCTGCGGATGAAATGTTTGCTTTTGCTTGTACTAACTCATATGACACACACACACACACACACACACACACACACACACACACACACACACACACACACACACACACACACACACACACACACGTACGTTAGGTTGTCATGAAAACTCCTTCCTACGTAAATGAAAACACTAAG
>NC_087172.1:4007500-4010000 GCF_035594125.1 Scylla paramamosain | reverse complement strand
ATTCCATTAGATGGGATTTCCAGAGATGTTTTCATGATTCTAGTGATAGTTTAACAAAGGTTCTGCATCGTCAACGGAAAAAAACACACCATGAGGACACGAGTAACCATCTCTGTGGCCTTTGAAGAATAGTCGTTGTGAGAGAACAGTGATTCAGAATACGGGCACTTTCTTTCAACTGCCTTCGTGTGTAGTTAGCATTCCGTGGCGCTCATGTGGAATCGAGCACACTTATGTTACTCCATTAGACTTACGATACGAGTCTGCAGCGTGTTATCAGACTGCTATCTTTTGCTACTGCTTATTACCATCTGCTCTTAATTCCCGTTGCCTTCCTTCATCATTGCAACTGACAGGTAAGGAAGGGAGTGTCACGTATTTTTTTTTTCTTTACTCTGTTTATAAATGCTCTTGCTTCCGTTTCTTGATTGCTTCTTGTGTTCTTGTGTTACTTCGCGTCTTTGTCTTTCGTCATCGTTCACCACCCCCCTCTGAGACACGCACACACACACACGCACACATCCCCTTCTACTTTCACTTATCGTCCTCATTGTTGTTACTGTCCTCCTCTTCCTCCTCCTCCTCCTGCTGCTACACACACACACACACACACACACACACACACACACACACACACACACACACACACACACACACACGAGTGTTTTACGAGTTCTAACCTTGTTTAGAGAAAGACTTGTGGACACGAACTTAATAACATAACACAACCCTCAGTGGACAATATGTTTTTGCTCTACTCGTAAAGTGACAGGCGGCTTTCCTTAGAGAGAGAGAGAGAGAGAGAGAGAGAGAGAGAGAGAGAGAGAGAGAGAGAGAGAGAGAGAGAGAGAGAGAGAGAGAGAGAGAGAAAAAAAAAAAACTATAAATAAATGTGTATATGGGCCGTTCGTTACATATACGAGTATATAAAAAAAAGTAAGCATTTTCATAATTTACATCTAACATCTTAATTTAAAATCTGTCAGAGGGGGAAAAAATTATCTCGTTAAATGCCAAATGGAAATGAAGTTCGGCCTTCCCTCCCACTCGTATATTTTCATTTTAATCTCGCAGCGAGGTAATGCCGGTCTAATTAAAACTGACTTGCAAGGAATCTGGCGCCCATTGTTGCCTAGAGGACCTGTGTGGGAGAGAGGGAGAGGGAGAGACGGAGCAGCAGTAGTGGTCTCTCTCCCTGCTGGTTTCATACTGAGGGTTTAAATGCTGTTTACTGACACGAGGAGCGTAGACCTTTTATAATCCTAAAAAAAAAAAGAAGAATCTAAAAAAACAACTAAATATTTACTCGTTTTTAACTAGAGAGAAAAAAGCAGTGTATAAGTATTTTTTTTTATTATTATTATAGAGTTTTATTGATATTTATAACATGTATATACTTTGCTGATGCGAGAGGGGGACTGAAGGAAAAGATTACGTGTTTGAAGGTGTTAAAAATAGGTGTGGTAATCTAATTGGGCTTGTTATGGTGCTACACTTTGCATCTTGTTGAGCTGATGGTATGTGTGTGTGTGTGTGTGTGTGTGTGTGTGTGTGTGTGTTTGTCTGTCTGTCTTTTCCCTTCCTTCTTCTTTCACTTTTACTTTTCTTTGTTATCTATCCTTTTGTGTTTGTTTCTATGTTCTCTTCCTTCTCATGTCATTTATACTTCCTTCCTCTTCCCTTTCTTCAACATCAATTTTTTTCTCCGTTTTTTCTTTCTTCCCCATTTTCTTCGTCTTCTTTCTGTCTTCTAACTTCTGTCCTCCTCCCTTTTTAATTTCTTCCTCGATCACTTTCTCCTCTTCTTCCCTATTTTTCTGTTTTTAAATCTCTTTCTCCTCTTTCTAATTGTCTTTTCCTTCTCTTTCCTGCTATTCTCTGGTCATTCCTCCTCCTCTTCCTCCTCCTCTTTGTCCTCTTCCTCCTCCTCCTCTTCCTCCTCCTCTTCCTCTTCCTCCGTCTCTTCCTCCGTGTTCCGATGCTATCTAATGTAAACGCTCTGCCCTCTCCCCTACTCTGCCTACCTCTCCTCTCTCTCTCTCTCTCTCTCTCTCTCTCTCTCTCTCTCTCTCTCTCTCTCTCTCTCTCCTCTCCTCTCTCTCTCTCTCTCTCTCTCTCTCTCCTATCATGTTGCTCTCCCCATTTCCCCCTTGACGAGATCTTATACCACAAATCATCCTTCTTCCTTCATACACCTTCTTGTACATTCCCCCCATTCCTCACTTGTTCCTCTTAGTCTTGTCACCGCTCCTTCACCCCCCACAAGTGTTTCTTCTCGCATCCATTCCCAGCATCCCTCTCCTTCTCTTTTACTCTCACCAGTCTTTCATTATTCAGTGATATGTAGAGAGTAGTAATCATGTTCTCACTTTTTCCTTCTATTCTTTTTGTCGTTATTCATAATTGGTGATTTCACTTGCCCAATATTGCTTCATACCACTCGCTTCCTTTTTCCTTGCTTCAATTTTTCCTCCATATTTGACGATTTTTCACGATAATT
>NC_087172.1:3997500-4002500 GCF_035594125.1 Scylla paramamosain | reverse complement strand
TCCCCTTTTGCATATCCTTGCTTCTCTCCTTTCCTCTCTCCTTTCGTTTTTTCTTTCTCACTTTTTCTTCCATCTCTTCCTCTTTTCACCCCTCTTCTCGTTTCTTATCGCCTTTCCTTTTTCGTCTTTCCCTCTCTTCCCTTTTCCTCATTTATTATCATCGTGCCTTTCCTCCCTGCTTTTATCATCTATTTCCTCCTTTCCTTTCCTTTCTTGTTTATCCCCCTTTCCTCTTCATCTCTTTTCTTTTCCCATTCTATCCTGTATCTTATTTTCTTGTTCATTTTTCATCCATCGCGTTCTCTCTATCTTTCTGTTGCCTTTACTTTTGTTAGGTTCGCCATGTTACCTCGCCCTTGAAATGTTACGTGTTCTCTTAATTTACAAGGTGTTCCCTCGTTAATTGGAGTTCTGCCTTTCATTTTACGTGTTTTCGTCTACCCAGTATTCGTGCTGTGGACTATCTTTGCCTTTTTTTTTTCTTTCTTTAATCTTGTTTGAATGAGTTATGAATAAAAAAAGAAAAAGATTAGTACGGGTGCAAAATAGTGTGTTAGTGCTGGAAGTGAAAGAAATAAAGGAAAAAAAATAGTTTGGTGAGATATTCGACATTATACGAGAGAGAGAGAGAGATTCGACATTATACGAGAGAGATTCGACATTATACGAGAGAGAGAGAGAGAGAGAGAGAGAGAGAGAGAGAGAAAGAGAGAGAGAGAGAGAGAGAGAGAGAGAGAGAGAGAGAGAGAGAGAGAGAGAGAGAGAGAGAGAGAGAGAGAGAAATTTGTGTGTTTGTATGTGTGTATGTGTGTGTGTAAAGATTAACAATAATGATGGCACTGTGTTTTTGCTGGCTATTCTTGGTTATCTTAAACTTTTCTGACGTAAACATGCAAGTGTGTGTGTGTGTGTGTGTGTGTGTGTGTGTGTGTGAGTGTGTGTGTGCGTGTGCGCGTGTGCGTGCGGGCAAGGGAGGGTGGGTTTGTTTTTCATAAATGCAGTGGCAGGATTTAGGGTTCAGACTAAATGATTACATGCATAAATTTGTGTGATGAGTGAGGGGCGCTGCTTGACCCTCCCCCTGCCCTGTTCTGCCCTGCCCTTCCTCCATGCGGCATCGAGGTCTCGCCTTTAGGGAGTTCAAGGTCGCCATCGCTCTGAGGTTGTGAGGCATAAAAGCTTAGTATCATTACCGGGCCACCAACACTCTTGACGCCGCGTAATGTCAAGGTGTTGTCTTGCCTTGCCTGAAGGAATGGCTCACATGTTTAGTTTAGCTCAAGGTTGACGGTGTATTACGTACCTGTCGTGCATCTATTTATGAACGTCTGGCTGCTGTGTGCGAGTAGTACTGTATTAGTGTAGTAAGAACATGAGGACATAAGGAACTAAGGGAAGCTGCAAGAAGCCTTCAGTTCTACATGCACCTGTCCCTGTATAAAACATACCTATCTGCTTCCACTTATCATCCACATCTATGAACTTAGGCTGATCTACTTTTAAAGCTCCCTATCGTCTCGGTACTAGTAATCTTATTGCTGAGTGTATTCCATTAATTTTAGTCCTATTGAGAGACAATTCTTTCTTATCTCTCTTATAAGAAATTATTGGCAAGGACTGTTTGTAAATTCGTCCCCGTGCGTCACACAAGGCGAGGTGGCTGCCGCAGGTGATTCACGGAGGCCGCTGGTGCTGGCAATCATCTCAGTGAATACTAGTAAATTCAGCGGAGTCACTTGCCACCTGCGTCACCACGTCTTGTCGTTAACTTGCACAAGGTCGTCACTTTATATTCCTCGTCGCTCAAAACTGGTGGTGGTGAACGTGACTGGCCTGCGGAAGGAGGGGGAAGAGCACTGCATGCGCGTCCATTATCCTTCAATCAGGGCGTCAGGTCGTACAGCAGCGGGCGCCAGCAGGCCAATCAAGCGAGATCCACCGGGAGGGAGCCACCGAGGCAGCGTGATCCGCGCAGTGTGTGAACCAGATTATCAAGTGCGAACCGGAAATCACCAGCTAAACCTTTACCCTGCCCCTCATTCTCTACAAGGAACCGGCGTAAGTTTCTCACTACGTGTTATTTTATTTCTTCACGAGAATGTTCTTCGGGGAATGGTTTGCTTAATGGTATGAGATTGCGGGTCCGTATCCTGAAGTGTTTTGGTCTCCAGTGATTATTTTTCTGAGGTTAAAGAGATGATCGTTCATATTCTTAGGTGGGTTTTATTTCGTTTTACTGATGGTGCAAAATTTTCAGCACATCAGCAGAATCATAAAAAGTCTTTAAAATCCTTTACAGCCTCCGCTAAACATGGTGAAAGCAATCCAGGTGAGGCACCGCACGTTTAAAAACACCGCTCCGTATATCTCTTCGATGGGTGAGTGCAGAAAAAGATTGGCAGCCTTATTTCACAGGTTTTACCCTTGAAAGCTTGAGAAGATGACATGGGAACTAGACAGCTGGTGAATGGTCTTAAATCAAAACAAGGGGAGCCTGTCTGCGAGGCATATACACAAGCAGCAGCTCATGTCAACACTTAAAAATGGAGTAAACTGGAGTCACCTGGGAGCCACAGTAAAGGCAGTCCCGTCACTCCACCACTCCCAGGATCCCAGGCAGCCCTCCCTAACACTACCCCTAAACCTGAGCCCCGCCATCCCCATTCCCTGACCCGCACTGGTGTTCCCAATCACGCACGTTCGCTCCCCCATGATTCACCAGTTTACACAGTTACATTTTTCTTCAAGTCGCCCCGATTCCCTGTTATGGACGAGTGATGGCCTTGTCCCGCTCTTGCAGCTTCACCTCTCCGTTTGAGACTGAACCACCACCACCAGCACCACCACCACTACTACTCAAAGATCTGGATAAAAAATATTACAGGCCACGTTTCCCTTGTAAGTTTCAGGCATTCCCGCGCTTTCAGTGTGTGTGTGTGTGTGTGTGTGTGTGTGTGTGTGTGTGTGTGTGTATGTGTGTGTATGTGTATGTCTAGTGCGTGGGTGACGGAGGGCGTGATGGGGCTGGGTGTCAGGGGAGGCATGTAGGGTGACGTTCTCTGACTTTTTTCGTGCCATTGACTTTTAATCCGATCGTGTGCGTCTGTTCAGTCCCCTCGCGCTCCCTTCCCGTGATGAGTCGCTTGATGTGCACGCAGGAAAGCTGAAAAATGGAAACATGCGTGTATGGAAAAACGTAATTGAGTAAAAGCACGTTCGTTCTCAAAGCGACGGTGGTGGTGGTGGTGGTGGTGGTGGTGGTAGGACGGGAATGTATGAACATCAGGATCTGGCTACTGACCCTTGTGTGTGTGTGTGTGTGTGTGTGTGTGTGTGTGTGTGGTGTGTGTGTGTTATCGCTGTGCTGTATCATGATTTACCGACAAGATGGACAAGCTGCGGCTCTAAATAACCCCCTCCCTTGCTGTGGGGGGGAGGGGCGGAACATGACCTGTCGCCGCCTCCGGGCGTGACAGGCGGCACTCCCTCCCCAAGCGCGCCCTTGAACCTCGCAGCCTGGACAGCGCCGCGTCTGCCCACGTGGGAAATAATTGATGAACGGCAGATAACTTCACGAGACAGGTCCGGGAAATTATTAATGAGTGGGATCTGTAGGTGGAGGAGAGAGGAGAGAGAGAGAGAGAGGAGAGAGAGAGAGAGAGAGAGAGAGAGAGAGAGAGAGAGGAGAGAGGGAGAGAGCATGTGTGTGTGTGAAGCCGTCGCCTCGCTCCTCTACCCCCTCAGGCCTTTATGTCGTGGTGGCAGACTCCCTGACCATGAAATCCGCGTCATCACACACCGCCGTGGCCAGATTCCCCAGGTGGCCGCTCATCGACCAGCCTGCGGGGAGGGTCACCACCAAAGTACCAGGCCTTGGCTGTGCGTCGCCTGCACGTGCTCTGGCCTGCACTCCTGCCTTGCCCAAAGCTGCCTCTTTCTCGCTTTGCTACTCCTTATCCTCTAGAGGAACCTGTCTTCAGCAGTCCGCCCCGCTGCTCATTTGGCTCGGTAACATATTCGGAAGACTGTCATGGCCACGGTTAAGATGGGAGAGGTTTTGTTAAGCGTCCCAGACCAAACATGGGTATGCGTATCACACAGTTACCTCATGTCCCAGTGGCTGCCTGGTCCCTGTGGCTGTGCAGCGCTTGATGGTCCAATGTTACAGTTTTTGGGACTTAGAAGCGCGTTACTTATTTTGTTAACGGGTGAGCACTCTGGGGAAACAGAATTTTTACGTTTATCACAAATACTGGGTGGCTCTTCTCTTTGTGGAAGGTATTTACTTTCTCTTTAAAATCTAGTTTTATCGTACTCTTTTTTAAATGTTGTTGTGTTTCAGGTTTCAGGGGTTTTATTAGTCTTTTCAATATTCTTTCGAATTTTAACAGTTTTGTGTAAAATAAACTATTTGATTAGAGTACATATCGGTTATTATTATTATTACTTTTTTTTTTGAGTCACACGGATTCAAGAGGTATGTGCGGTGACCACCATACCGATGAGATGATAGTGAGCTGGTGCGAGGGTGACGATGTGTGGGCGGTGGAAGGTGCTAGTGCGCGCTGCGTGGGCGGCAAGTGGTGCAGGGGTTTTGTGTGTGTGTGTGTGTGTGTGTGTGTGTGTCGGCCTGTGCCACACTGACACTTTTATTTAGGCAACAATGACGTGATGGTCGAAGTAGGTATGGCAAATATTATTAGACAACTTTTTAACTCGAGTATCTCTCTCGATATATTGCTCTTGTGTTATTTGAGGCTTCGCCAAACTTGACAACAGGGGAAGCGGTAAAGATGAAAGACAACTGCACACGTGTATTTGGACCGAAAATAAAAGTTTTGTCCCTCCCATAAGATGTATTTGCCTCGTGTGTTTGTTTATGTCTTTGTTTATCATAAGAAAAGTTTGGCAATAGGAACTAATAAAGCAGCACTCAGACCACAAAAGTACATAATGAAACTGACGTTAAACGAATGCTTGGGACTTTTATGGGGATGAAG